>NW_015395149.1:0-5735 GCF_001527695.2 Protobothrops mucrosquamatus | reverse complement strand
CTTATCATTTTCTTGCCTATCTTAACTTGTGTTTCTATACTGTTTTTTATGGCACTATTTTTGATAGGTTGGTCTGTTTTTTCCCTTTGTGTAAAGACAGATGCAAAAAACGAGTTAAATAGTTCTGCTTTCTCCCTATTGCTTGTCACCTTCTTACCACTTTCTCCCACTAATGGACCAATCGTTTCCTTCACTTTTTAAAAAGTGCTCTGAGCAATGTCAGATTCAGGGCTGCACACAAACTTCAAATCTGATCCCAGAAGTTTTCACTGGTTGTCAATGGAGCATTCTGCAAATACCACCTTTACTCTGTTTTTATCTGAACTAAGTTTTTATTTACTTACCCTCAGCTATCTGTAGCAGTCATTAATGGAGGTCATATTCTACCAGGATCTGATGGAAGGAGAAACAGAACTGAGTTTATTGCTGTGTCAACTTCCCATATCAATTCTTCATTCAATAGATCAACCTGGGCTTTAAAAGGCAGGTTTGCTAGGTCAGAATGAGGTGAGATTAGAAGACAACTCCAGCTTACTACTGTTTTATTGGCCTTCAGTCTTTGCTATAATAGAACCTTTCTTAGCTCATCCAAATGAACTGGTTGTCAAATAACAGAGAGTTAGCTCTGGATTTTCCCATTTCATTTAAGAGATATTTGGTCTACTGTAGTTACTTATAGTGAAACATCTGATTCAGCAATTATTTAGGTCTGTTTTTACATCTTTCTCATAAAAGCTTGCTTTCAAATGTAACAAGATATAATATGGGTTTCCATGATAAATCAAACACACAGCCCCTATCTACAGATGGATAATATGATCTTCACAACTGTTAGGTATGGAAGAAATAACAGATAAGTATATCATGAGTCATTGGTCACAAAGGTCAAAGTACTAAAGAGGAAACAAGAGATAAATAGATAATAGAACAAAGATTTAGTTTCAAATGCTGGCTCACTTTCAAATCTGAGAGGGAACAAAAAAAAATCTATGCCAAGATATCTGTAGCTCGTCAGAGGCTGTAAAATACATAAATTATACTTAGTTCAGGTGCCCTGTACTATACGTTAATCCCAATATAACCAATTTTTGAACAGCTCTCCCCTCCCCCCCAATAGCTACCTTTTTTCTTGTTATCAGTGATGCAAATATACTCACCAGTTTCTTCTGTTCTTCCTAAATCTCCTCTTTCAGTTTTTTGTTGTCCCGCCTAACTTTTTAGACCAGATACATTTATTACCTCTTAGATTTATATCCTATTTTTTCCCCAAAGCTCAAAACTTCCTTCTATAATTTTTATCCACAACAATGTGAACTAAATTGTGTTAAGCACCAGTGATTGCAACACTCATTCTGGGTTTTTATTCTGAAGGTGAGTCTTGGTCTAGACTCTAGTACTTTAATTACATTAGAAATGTCTATTTTTGTATTTGTATTTTTTCCTCTCTTGGGCCACTTTTATAACCAGAAGTTCTCTCCTCTGGGGCACAGCACCATTGTATGATCCCCTTCAACCTTATTGAAGATCACAAAGGCTAGAAAGCTTGAATATTTATTGCAACCTATTTGTGAAATTAGGAAGCCAAGGCCATTGTTGGGTTCCAGTTTCTTTTGCAATTCAGAATCTGGAATTTAAGAACCAGACATAGATGTTAGTTTAGTGCCACTGTTTCTGCACATAAGAGATTTGCCATGTAGAATGGCTCAAGTACAGAAACTGTCTAGCCATGATTATCTACTCCCATGATTGAAGACACACACCTCTAGATCAAGACATAGGCAGTATTCCATGGGTGGGACCTCCTGAGTAGGTAGATATCGGTGTACATGAAGTTTGATTTGCTGATGGTTCAGCATCCAATTCTCCCTTCAGACTTCAATAAATGTAATCTATAATCTTAGGGCATTTCTCTGCAGGAACATCAGTGGCAATCTTGGTGCCAGCTATGATGATACTGTTCCCTTCCAGTTCAAGTCAACTCTGCAGAATCAGTTATACTTTTTAAGCTGATGCCAACAAATTTCATCTGAAGAGTTTCTCTTTGCATATCGGGTCCATTGTCTATAACCATGAATATATTTATTTATTTATTTATTATAAATAATTCAAGGTGCCAAACATAGCTGATACTCCTTCCTTCTCCTATTTTTCACCACAATAACTACATGGCGAGATGGGTTGAGCTGAAATAGAGTGACTGGCCCAAAATCACCCAGCCAGCTAAGGCAGGACTAGAATTCATGATTTCCTTGGTTTCTAGCCTGCTGCCTTAATCACTAGATCAAACTGGTTCTATATGTGACCATACTTGGCTTCCTGGGCAATCAGATCTTAACCATGTGCTTCATAATTGTACTCACTTCATATTCAGCACCACAGTAAGAAGCAATATTTATCCTATATTCTGGAAAGGATTGGGTCCTATAACTGCAAACATTCCTCTCATTTACAATTCTCCCCTACCTGTTCTTAGTGAGGACAAGACAAGAAACACGAATTCCACCTCAACTGGAGGATGTAAGCATACTTGCATCTGTACCAATATTTCCCGCCTACATTGGTGATAGAGGGCATCATCCATCTGCATGATAGCATTTGTCAGGTCTGATGCCTTTGACAGATGTTGCCTGATAGCTGCTTTCACTATTGTGAAGATATCCTGCTGTACACAAGAGCGGATGCCCTGCTTCTGGATAGCATCATGGGCTGCCTAGTGTTGTCAAAGATGGGAAGGGCATCTGGATGCCTAAGCAGATGTTGAAACAAAAGATACCTGGTGTTTTTCCCTTGCTCAGCCATGTCCTGCAATAGCTGTAGATCATATAACTGGGGCTTTCAAGCACAACCTTGACGGGGTTCCATATTATGTTACCTTCTGAATTACTGTGCCCATTTGGGGCCCCTGTCATCATGTGCCATTGACTCAAATTTTTAGAAGGAACAATTACTTCTACTTTTGACCTTCATTTTCACTCTTGAGTTGCTAATTGAGAAGAACAGTCAATTTCATCATATCTTCTGGTTTAATTTCAATCATTTCCAATCAAAATAATTGTGTTTTGATTCATATTCAAAAGTAATTCTTATTTTAATTTTACTTGTATATGTTTGGTTTCAATTTTGAACACCATATTCAGTGTTCTAGATTTGAAATGGATAATTTTCAGACTGTTTTGCATATCCCTAGGGACCAACCATTGCTTTTGCGATGATTGTTATTTATCCTAGCAATATTAGGGAGAAATTGAGATGATGTCTGGAACATCACTGAATCATTATTATAATCTGCTTCTACATGTCCTGCAACAGACTTGATGTAAGGGATGACCAGGCTGAACCCAAGGGAGGGGTCAAATACATCATCAGTCTCGAGTCCCTTTGCATCTACAAGAAATTTAAGTCCACCTTGAATTTCATTGACTCTTATGTACCACCAATTTGCTTTTACTATTAGCAGTTCAGATTCTTATAGAGACCTTAAGCTTGCAATAAACCTTTTATGTGAACTGCCTGGATTTCTGGATTTCCCCACACTTCATACTTAAAGCATCAGTACAAGCTATTTTCCTTCATCCCCCATTCATGCGTAGTTCTGAAGAACTTAAAAGATTTCTGTTGGCTCAAAGTCTTGTACAGAGTCTCCTCCCTATTTACTTACAGAACTCTATAAAATAGATTATAGGCACAAGAACTTTTGAGGTCTTTTTAAAAAAATATTCCCCTCTCAAATCTCAAACTATCACAATGTATTTGAAGCAAGTGGGATACTCTCAAAATGAACTAAGAGAAAAATCATAAACATTGGACCTGGAAAGTGATGAGTGTTGCTTCTTGTCCAATTATGTTGATTTAGGGAAAAAACCAATTTCAGCAGTAATTACTGCTCCTTAATTTAACACCAGTTGTCAAGATGTGCTGAGCTGGCTTTTTTCCTCCACTGAGCTCTGAAAACAAAATGGTTATACTCATATATACCAACTGAGACTAAGGCCCATATCTCCATTGACAGGTAAGTAGGCAATGATTACAGATGACATAGTCATTTCATTTGTAAAGAGTAGCACAGTTTTCTTAGTAAGAAGCAGGTATAGAACTGCTGATTATCAATAGAGCTGCCCCCCCCCCAAAAAAAACAGAGGTGGAGAATGGAGAGATTTTTGTGAAGATTGTGCTTTGATAATAACATATCTAATTTGGGTTTTCTGAATGAATGTTTTGTGAACTGAAACACAATCTTTCATGTTTGCTTTCTTCTGAATTTTTCACTGCAGAGCTTAATTTTTTTTTAGAAAGCATAGTTTATGGAAAGGTTTGAAAAACACACATGCAAATTTTCAAAAATAATGTATAAAAGTTTACTCACCTAGGAGAAAATGTTCTGTAAAAATAGAGTATTATGCAAATGTGCATAAGAAAATGCCATATATATTTAACAAAATATTATGAAAATTGTAGGAATAACGCAGCTTTTTTTTAAAAAAAAATTACAGACGTGCAAATAGGAAGCAATAAATATAAGGTTGAAAAAAACAAAGGCAAATTGAAATAGATTAGTTTACCTTTATCTAGAGAACTTCCTGATACCAGAGTTAATTTTTGTATTGGAGTTTTGATTGCTCTATTTCCCGCCTTCTCTCCTTGCCTGGATGTACTCTTTGTCAGAAGTAAGAGTTTAGAAGAAAACCTATTGATGTCACACATGACTGTAAGCCATCATGTGGTTTATTGGTTTTTTTTCCTCAATATGTTGTTTAAATCCAGCTCTTGTGGTATGTATGCCATGTTTTATTGCTTAGCACCAAGTACAAATTCCTACTTCTGGGTCATTCAACAAACCATATTTAAACAATACATACAGTAGCTGAGTGCAATGTGGGAAACCTATCTTTAATTAATGCAATCCGATGTCTTTAGCATTTAAGTTGCATATAACGGAACTACTACTTGCTTACAACTGCAGCCCTAATCAAGTGGTAATCAAGACAGAGACTGCACAGCATCAAATTCAAGGATGATCACTGATATAATACTGTAGCATTAAACCATTATGCAAAGTGTCATTGTAAATCTATAAAAACAGAATATCTGTTCATTTTATTGATATGAGATATTAATAGGATAGCAAATATAAATATATTATAAAACATGTGTGACTCTATTCCAACCTGTTATAACAGTTAGATACTCTTACCATATCCGAAGTCTAATTTGTGTAGTATAACTTTAAATATCCCTAGAGATATATACCATTGTGGTCCTTGCTGTGTCCCTTGGTACTTGATTATGGCAGTCTGCTTGCAAACAAATGCCAATATTCTCCAAGTGCTGCAAAGCAGTATTCAGGGAGTATAAATCACGTCAGCTAATTCACTGTGTCAAGTTATATGAGGGGACATATATTTATTTAATAACTTTTTAGTTGCTTCCCAACACTGACATTTTCAGTATACCTCATGACATATAAATAACATAATTCAATACCAATTTAATCTCAAGCAATTTAAAAGTTAAAATGAAATACTATTTTAAATAGTATTTCAAGGTGCTGATTATTACCTTTAAAGCGCGCCATGGCATCGGACCTGGTTACCTCCGAGACCGCCTTCTGCCACAGATTACCTCCCACCGGCCGATACGCTCCCACAGAGAGGGCCTCCTCAGGGTGCCGCCAACCAGACAGTGTCGGTTGGCGACCCCCAGGGGGAGAGCCTTCTCTGTCGGAGCGCCCACCCTCT
>NW_015395148.1:14878-21267 GCF_001527695.2 Protobothrops mucrosquamatus | reverse complement strand
AAAAGAAGGATATGATGATGAGTGCTTTTCCTTCTGTCCCATTTACAAGTTCCCGTCTCAAATGCCAGGATCCCTCTGTTTCTCATTAGCAGAGCAATGGCAGGCATCAGCTTGAGGCCAATTGCATTGCTCTGCCCTGCAGCCTGGTCACCTTTCTAAACATTCACTCGGCTGATGCTCCAAAGATGACTTTTTTTTTACTGAGATGCAAAAGGGGGAGGGGGCTGCCAAGACTTTAGGGGCTTCTTTAGAGCTACCCAAACGGGAAGAAAATGGAGGAAGGAATTGGGCTTACTTGCAGAAGGTTCTGGCTACTTTTCACCCTTATATTTCAAATTCTCACCACCACCACTCCCTGTGCCACCCATAACAACAACAACAACAACAACAACAACAACAACAACAATAATAATAATAATAATAATAATAATAATAATAATAATAATAATAATAATAATAATAATAATAATAAAGTTGGAAGGGACCTTGGAGGTCTTCTAGACCAACCCCCTGCTCAGGCAGGAACCCCTGTACCATTTCGGACAAATGGCTGTCCAGTCTCTTCTTAAAAACTTCCAGGGTTGGAGCAATCACAGCTTCTGGAGGCAGGTTGTTCCACTGATTAATTGTTCTAACTGTCAGGAAGTTTCTCCTTAGTTCTAGGTTGCTTCATTCTTTCGTTAGTTTCCATCCATTGCTTCTTGTCCTGCCTTCAGGCGCTTTGGAGAATAGCTTGACTCCCTCTTCTTTGTGGCAGTCCCTGAGATATTGGAACACTGCTCGTCCTTCTCTTCATTAAACCAGACATAGCCAATTCCAGCAACCATTCCTTATATGTTTTAGCCTCCAGTCCCCTGATCATCTTTGTTGCTCTTTTCTGTACTCTTTCTAGAGTCTCAACATCTTTTTTAGATCATGGTGATCAAAACTGGATGCAGTATTCCAAGTGTGTCCTTACCAAGGCATTGTAAAGTGGTATTAACACTTCACATGATCTTGATTCTATCCCTCTGTTAATGCAGCCTAGCACCGTGTTAGCTTTTTTGGCAGCTGCAGCACATGGCTGGCTCATATCTAAGTGATTGTCCACTAGGATTCCAAGATCCCTCTCACAGTTGCTACTATTGAGCAAGGTACCCTTTTCTAGAGTTTGGCCACTAAATGACAGACAATGCTTGGTGTGGCTCTTAAGGCTATGATATTCTTCTTCAGATCTTGAAATTTCATCTTGTACTGTATATGAATCTCTTTCACTCAGCCTGGGCTGGGGGAAATTATTTCCTGATATAGTTCAGGAAGCAGAATCATCTGGCCAGTCCTGCTAGAATCCTGGATGGGCCTTCTGAGCCGATCCAGTCCCATCTCCCCTTCTGAACAAAGATCTAAATTAAACCCTCCGAGAGAGGGGGGGTGATGTCTTACTTCCACTTGAAGACCTTCAGCGAAGAAGTCCAACAACTTTCTGCATCAGTAGTTCTACAGTCGAGCGGCTGTTTTCTCATAAGAAGCTTTTTAGATTCTGTGGAAATCTGCATTAGTGAACATCAGGCCCCGGTTCTCTGCCCTGCACTCTGGAGATGAAGAGAATAGGGATAAACCTCTGGGTCATGTTCTCCAAAAGATCTGAAGTGAGCTTTTTCAACTTGGCAACTTGAAGATGGCTGGAATTCTCCAATCAGCTTCCTGGGAGTTGCAGTCCACGCATCTTCAAGTTGCCAAGGCTCAGAAACCTTGAAGTGTTTTATCCTATCATACCACCCATCTGTCTTTTATTCTCAAACTATTCTCAAGCTGTGTATTTTTAAAATTTCTATGTTTCATAGAGTTCAGAATATTGTGCATGTGTATTGCTATGTTTAGAACTGTAGCCCAAAGAAGTTTACCGTCTATCATCATCCAGTCTGCTATTTCAAAGGGGCTGTGGTTACTGGGGGTCCTTTGACACGGAGATGAAAAGCTGCTTTTTGCCTGCCGCTGCACATAGACGCCGGGAGGAAGCCCCCGCCGCTACGCTGCAATGCTACAAGTTGGCGCAGTGTCAGCTCCAGGCTGCCATACACAGTGGCAAAAAGCAATACTTTTATGACAGCTGCAAGTGTGAATTCTCATGAAAACAGATGTTTTTTTTTATTCTGGGAGGTCAAATATTTTTTTTCAAATACGCATCCACATAGTTTCCCTCTCCTTATTTGGGTTTGTCGTGTTCATTATTCATCCAGAAATTTAATCAATCAATCAATCAATCAATCTGAATAGAGCTGGAAAGCACCTTGGAGGCCTTCTAGTCCAATCCCCTGCTCAAGCAGGAGACCCTATATCAGGGGTAGGCAACCTTGGCTCTTTTATGACTCGTGGACTTCAACTCCCAGAATTCCTGAGCCAGCCATGCTGACGGGGAAAGGGAGAGGTTTCCAAGCTGAGCCATGCTGGTTCAGGAATTCTGGGAGTTGAAGTCCATGAGTCATAAAAGAGCCAAGGTTGCCTACTCCTGCCCTATACCATTCCAGACAAGTGGCTGTCCTGTCTCTTCTTAAAAACCTCCAGTGATGAAGCACTCACAACATCTGAAGGCAAGCCCTTCTATTGGTTGATTGGTCTCACTGTCAGGAAATTTCTCCTTAGTTCTCGGTTGGGTCTCTCTATGATTAGTTTCTATCCGTTGCTTCTTGTCCTGCCTTCAGGTGTTTTGGAAAATAAGCTGACCCCCCCCCTTTTTTTCTTTGTGGCAGCCCTTCCAATACTGGAACACTGCTATCTTGTCCTCCCCAGTCTTTCTTTTCTCTAGATTAGCCATACCCAGTTCCTGCAAGGGTTCTTCATATGTTTTATTCTCCAGGCCTTTAATCCTCTTGGTTGCTCTTCTCTGCATTTTTTTCCATTCATGTTTGGAAAAGGGTGCCCAGTCATCTAAATGCAACTGAGTCCTGGGCACCTTCCAAATTTGCCTTGTTTACAGCTCCTCCCATCCCAGCTGAGATCTACAGGGGCTGCAAAGCAGGAGTCATTTCACCTAAGGGTTTCTTTTGTGTTTGTTCTACCCAACACTCGGTTTAACCCTGCCTGGAGATTTTTTGTTCATCTCTCAAGTGTTTACAGCCGCCCTCTTGTCATGCAGGAGAAGACTCAGGCTGCCTATTTTGCATCACAAAAGAGGAGCCACCTTGCAATGGCCCTCAAGGGTCTCTCTTGAAAAGGAAGAAAATTAAAATACCAACAGTGTTTATTGCCATTGTTGGAATGGAAAGGATTTCCAAAGACTTTTTTTTTTTTGTCTTTGCTGAACACAGTAGGTGGAGGGTTCAGCTGAGGTTAAGTGGTATTAACATATTTGCAAGGAGTTGGACTCCTGCAAGAATCATTGTCCTGCGTTTGAGTGTCACCAATGCAGAATGATGTATGCTAGGACAATCCATTAAATGGATCATGTAGACTTTAAATTGTTCTTCTTGGCTTAACCCTGTAATTTTTTTTATCCTTGATGGAATTAAGACATTAAAATTCATTTTTGAGTGAGCTAGCTTAAAAGTGCTTGTAATAAATATAAATGAGTAAATAAATCCAACTATACGTAGTCATAGGCCAGATTAGAAGAGGCTAAATGTTGTTGTTTATTGCGAAGTCGTGTCCGACCCATCGCGACCCCATGGACAACGTTCCTCCAGGTCTTCCTGTCCTCTACCATCTTCTGGAGTCCATTTAAGCTCATGCCTACTGCTTCAGTGACTCCATCCAACCACCTCATTCTCTGTTGTCCCCTTCTTCTATTGCCCTCAATCTTTCCCAGCATTAGGCTCTTTTCTCCAGTGAGTCCTTCCTTCTCATTAGGTG
Source organism: Protobothrops mucrosquamatus (assembly GCF_001527695.2). Taxonomy (NCBI): domain Eukaryota; kingdom Metazoa; phylum Chordata; class Lepidosauria; order Squamata; family Viperidae; genus Protobothrops; species Protobothrops mucrosquamatus. Next base: position 17,439 of record NW_015395148.1, on the reverse strand, counting down.
GCCAAAGTATTTGAGTTTCAACTTCAGGATCTGGCCTTCTAAAGAGCAGTTAGGGTTGATCTCTTCTAGGACTGACCAGTTTGATCACCTTGCAGTCCAGGGGACTCACAGGAGTCTTCTCCAGCACCATAGTTCAAAGGCCTCAATTCTTTGGCGCTCAGCCTTTCTTATTGTCCAACTTTCACATCCATACATTGCAGCTGGGAAAACCATGGCCTTGACTATACGCACTTTTGTTGGCAGGGTGATGTCTCTGCTTTTTAGTATGCTGTCTAGATTTGCCATAGCTTTCCTCCCCAGGAGCAAGCATCTTTTAATTTCTTGGCTGCAGTCCCCATCTGAGGTGATATTGGAGCCCAGGAAGATAAAATCTGTCACTACCTCCATTTCTTCCCCATCTATTTGCCAGGAATTGAGAGGGCCAGATGCCATGATTTTGGTTTTCTTAATGTTGAGTTTCAAGCCAACTTTTGCACTCTCTTTCTTCACCCGCATCAAAACATCACATATCTAAACTCCAAGACTAGAATGCCTTTGCTCCCTCGTGGGCAGGTTTTGATCTAGCATATTTGGACGGCGTCATTTCAGATTGCAAGAAAACAGAAAGTTCCTCCATACAAATGAAAAGAAATTGTGCCACACAGAAAACTAAATGAGAGGGAGAAGAGTTCCTTTAGCCTTCTCTTGACAGACAGCTGCTTTTCTCTGTGTGGGCCATTCAGGAAGAGCTTACCATCATTCATGTCCAGTGAGATAACCAGGAAGGATAGAGCTTAGACAGATGTGTCAGATCAATGCTGGGCTGTGTTCCTGCAATATACAATGTTGGATGGCCATTATCAGGAAGACCTATTTTTGTGTGCATGGAGAGGTGTGCCTTTGTCTTGGTTTGTGTTTGCATGTACATGCTTATATCATATATTCACTTCCTGGTGAGAATGTTGTTTTCACTGTATCGGGGTTATTTTTGAATATATTGGATTCATAGCCAACTAAGTCAACACAAACAGTTGGTCAGTATTTGATTTAGTGAAGAGGCTCCAGGATTAGTCAAAAAGAGTTATGATGGCTCCACTTCACAAGGATTTAATAATAATAATAACGATAAAATTGGAAGGGACCTTGGAGGTCATCTAGTCCAACCCCCTGCTCAGGCAGGAAACCCTATACCATTTCGGACAAATGGCTGTCCAGTCTCTTCTTAAAAACTTCCAGTGTTGGAGCATTCACCGCTTCTGGAGGCAGGTTGTTCCACTGGTTGATTGTTCTAACTGTCAGGAAGTTTCTCCTTAGTTCTAGGTTGCTTCTCTCTTTGGTTAGTTTCCACCCATTGCTTCTTGTCCTGCTTTCAGGCGCTTTGGAGAATAGCTTGACTCCCTCTTCTTTGGGGCAGCCCCTGAGATATTGGAACACTGCTATCATGTCCCCCCTCGTCCTTCTCTTCGTTAAACTAGACATACCCAATTCCAGCAACCATTCCATATATGTTTTAGCCTCCAGTCCCCTAATCATATTTGTTGCTCTTCTCTGTACTCTTTCTAGAGTCTCAACATCTTTTCCTCTGCAAGATGCAATACAACAAAACCAGGTCCTCATTGCTTCACAGAACTTTAACATTGTTGGAGCCATCTGCATTTCAGGGAATGGCGTGTTCCAGATGTGTGGACTTCAACTCCCAGAATTCCTTGCTGGGTGGAATTCTGATTGGAAGCCTCAAAGCTGCCAAGGTTGAGAAATACTGCTCTAAACCCTGAGTGCTAAACTCTTAGCTCCTTTTCTGTTCAGCCCAGAGTATAGTATCAGCAGCCTTGGCTGGCTTCGCCCAGCAATTTCATCCAGCAAACTCCAAATCTAATCTCCTTGAATTCAATTTAAACTTGTTTCCTGCAATCTAGAGCTGCACAGCAGCGAGACACAATGCTGAGTCTTCCACAACGTCGCTGGAATGTCCTTGGTGCCGACAGCAAGCTGAAGATCATTGGCATAGGCCACACCCCTAACTAATGGAAGACCTCTTTCCTCAGCCTCTTGTAGATAGTATATCAGGGGTCTTCAAACTTGGCCCTTTTATGACTTGTGGACTTCAACTCCCAGAATTCCTCAGCCAGCGTGCCGGCTGAGGAATTCTGGGAGTTGAAGTCCACAAGTCATAAAAGGGCCAAGTTTGAAGACCCCTGTATTATATAGTAGAGGGGAAATAATTGACTCTTAAAGGGTGCAGCCACGATAACCATAAATTGAAACTTCCCACCAAGTAAGGAGTAGAACAATTTCTCCCAATTTCTAACTGGCCCAGGAAGACACCAAGGATGGCATCAAAGGCTTTTGAGAGGCCCAGAAAATCACCAGGGGGCAATCCCTCATCCAGGTCCCAACAGAAAACCAAACTGTTTCTACCCAATTCCACAGACTGGATGGGATCCAGACCATTTGTTTCTTCTAAGACAGTCTGCAACAAACTCCTCATTTACCCCCTTAACCTCTCATGTACAGTCAGATCTAAGGAGGCTTAGAAGGGCTGGAGAAAATTACAGTTCAAACTTGGAGAGCACCAGATTAAG
>NW_015395148.1:10509-11766 GCF_001527695.2 Protobothrops mucrosquamatus | reverse complement strand
CTGAACAGTGATTTCAATGAGGAAAAAACAATTTCTCTCTCTGCAGTTCATCATTTTCTTATTAACATATGTCTTAGCTTGATTATGCTGCTGATCTAATTACATGAGTCCAAAGAATAAGAGTGTAACAGATATTATGTTAAAAAGATAATTGTTGCAAATATCTTTTCCCTTTCTTGATGAGCAAATGTAGCTTTCTCTAGGGTGTATTGTGGAAATACACACACACACACACAGAGAGAGAGAGAGAGAGAGAGAGAGAGAGAGAGAGAGAGAAACACACACAAAACACACACACACACACAGACTCAGACACAAGGATACTATTTGCATGCTAATTTAGTAACTTGTATTTCAATTTGCTTTAAATAAACTCTCTATTTTTTTATTTTCTGAAGTGTCCATTTCAAAAGTAACGATATTAATTGTGTCATGATTTTACACATAATCATATTCTTCAGTAACAAGTTGATTTTAAAACAGTTGAAATTCAACCCTGGAATCAGAATTCATTCAATTTCTGATGGATATCGTTTTGCATGGACACATTCATAAAGTTTCATTGATTTCCATGCCTTTTGTAAACATTTTATACAAATGTGTTTTATTTTTTAGCATGCAGTGTCACTTCAGGCACACTTTAGTTTATAATGTACCGTTTTGAGCAGTTTTGCCATGCTTTTAATTTAAAGATAGTGACGTTCAGAGAAGCGTGAAATCAAAAAGATAAGGCATTCGGATTGCAAATCACTTTGAGAGGTAAGGATTAGTTCCCTGTACCAGGGGAAAAAAATGCAGCCTTTCTAAAGATTCCTGCATGAGATCCAAACATAAAATGGGCAAGTCACAAGCAATGTCAATCAGTGCTATGTCCAATCAGCTTCTACTCTGAAAGGGGAATTGTCCTTTTCAAATGAATTGCGAATGTGTGCATTCCCTTAATAGCTGTATGTTTTTCTTCAAATGAAATTATTTGGAACCTGGACTTTTAGGATTCAAGGGCCAAAGATATCGTTTCATAAGAACACTCAAAATCTTAGGGAAACTATAATGAGATTGCCCCTCTCAACCTTTCTACAGGACGGCTGCATATAGGGTTGCCAGGTGTCCACTATTTGAGTGGACAGTCCACTTTTTTCACATTATGTTCACTATTTATTTTCACAAAATAGTGGACATTTTTTTTTTATTCAAAAGCTTTATGATGAAATGGTACGTAATCTAAAGCTGTACAGTCTACTTTTTTTACTACTTAAC
>NW_015395148.1:0-5458 GCF_001527695.2 Protobothrops mucrosquamatus | reverse complement strand
CGTATTTATAAATTAATATCTAAAGCTCTTAAAAGATGTAAAGTATATTTTCACAAACTTAAATTAGGCTTATTTATTTATCTGATTTTTATCTCACCTTTATAAGTAACTCTCAAGTATAAAATTCCTTCCTCTTTCTTCCTATTTTCCCCACAAAAGCAACTCTGTAAGGTGGGCTGGGCTGGCCCAAAGTCACCAGGGGCTTTAATGCGGGAGCAGGACTATAACTCACCATCTCCTGGTTTTAAGGCCAGCACCTTCATCGCTACACCAAAATTGGCTTTTCAATTCAATTCCGCAATGTCCAAAGGAAATCATGTTTCTCTGGAAATGTTTGAAAACTACTGGCTGGCAGTCTCATTAGTCCGGAAATGTAAAATGGGTGATAAGATGCACATATATCCCATTATTGTCCCAATTTGATTTCAATTGGGTTAATGTGGCATTAAGAAAATTGATATATTTTAAAGAGGTGATTATATACCCAAAATTTGGAATTTATTATTAGACGGAGGATTATAAATGTGTCAAACCTGGAGGCAGGCAGCAAAAAAAAAAAAAAGCCTCAGTGCTAGAGACTGAAGGCCAACTTAGATTTACAGTCTCAAATTGCCAATATTTGCTAACTGTCAGCTGTTTCTCTTTCAGCCCAGTTCACGTTGTTCCATCCAGACCAGATTGAATGATGTGTTTGAAAATTAAGCTGAGCGATATATAGCAGAATATGCTTTTGTTATTTCCCCTTTCCCCATCTTTCTTTGTTTTTTTGTGAGGTTCTCTTTCTCCCCCTTTTCCCTTTTCTTTTTTTTTCTATATTGTATTGTTTTGTCTTGTGTTGTGGTGTTATGATATATTGTTATGTTATATTATGTTATGTTGTTATCTTACGTTACGTTACATTATGTTATGTTGTTATGTTGTTGTTATGTTATGTTACATTACGTTACCTTACATTACGTTACATTACGTTATGTTACATTACGTAAAGTCATTAGATTAGGTTAGTTTAGGTTAGTTTAGGTTAGGTTAAAAGGAATAAAATAAGGCAAGCATGAATGTGGTAATTGGATGATGTTTATATTTGTTCTCAGAAGAATTTATTATTTTGTTATTATTCATTATATTCAGCATTATTATCCTGATTATAAAAGCCCTGGTGGCATAGTGGTTAGAATGCAGCGTTGCAGACTGACCCATTGCCCACTGCCAGCAGTTTGATCCTGACCGGCTCAAGGTTGACTCAGCCTGCCATCTTTCCAAGGTGGGTAAAATGAGGGCCCAGATTGTTGGGGGCAATAGGCTGACTCTGTAAACCGCTTAGAGGGGGCTGTAAAGCACTGTGAAGGGGTATATAAGTCTATTGCTATTGCTATCTATATCTATCCATCATCTATCTATCTATCTATCTATCTATCTATCTATCTATCTATCTATCTATCTATCTATCTATCTATCTATCTATCTATCTATCTAATCTAAGCTGTGGTGGTGCAATGGTTACAATGCAGCATTGCAGGAAAACTCTGCCGACTGCCAGCAGTTCAAACCTGACTGGCTCAAGATTGACTCAGCTTTCCATCTTTCCGAGGTGGGTAAAATGAGGGCCCAGATTGTTGGAGGCAATATGCTGGCATTTGTAAACCACTTAGAGAGCATTGTGAAGGACTGTGAAGCGGTATGTAAGTCTGAGTGCTGAGCACTAGTGCTCTCTGGCAGCCATAACACCTCTGAACCAGGCCTAAAAATTACCTTCTGCTTAACTCCATCACTTTAAAATAGGAATGGCAGAATTCTTTGCTTTTGGAAACATGTTTTCCTATTGCCAAGTTTATATTTTGGCTCAGGGTGTACAGAATGCTGTATAAATGTAGGCTGCACTTAAACAAAATATTATTTTATCAATTCTATTGCTTTGCCAGAAAAAAAACCCAAACAACCCCAAATCTGTCATTACAAATATTGAAAGATAGAATAATGTCAGTTATTTATAGTTTGCTACAATATTTGGCAGGCACTCTCCTTTGCCCATAAATACTTTTTTTCAGCTTGAACAGTTTTATCTGGCCAGAATTTTTGTGGCACTAAACCAGTATTAACATTCAACTGAATATATGTGCAGAGGCAACGTTGTAAATTAGATGTTACAGGGCACAGAAGGATGAGAGAAAGACCATCCTTGCCTTTATAGCTCTGATTTTCTGAAAGACTCGAGATCTGAAGCCAAGGAATTTCTAATTTACAACAGAAGGAATTTGATAGCCTTTTTTTCAACTTAAAAAAAATAACAAACTTTTGTGAGTTTCCAGTTTATGCATTCCATTAAAAGGAATGACTAAATCCCACTCCGTTGTGGAGGTTACCAGATCCCTTCTGCATTTCGGCTGCCTTAGCCTAAGACCAGGGGTCTTCAAACTTGGCTCTTTTATGACTTGTGGACCTCAACTCCCAGAATTCCTCAGCCAGGCGTGCCTGGCTGAGGAATTCTGGGAGTTGGTCCACAAGTCATAAAAGGGCCAAGTTTGAAGACCCCTGGCCTAAGACATTGCTCCTCCTCCTACATAGTGTACAGCAGAAACTCTTAGTGGCTATACTAAATGTAGGTGTGCTTGCTACTTGTTAAAACCTGTTGCTCTGAATGAGTTCATGCTTTCATGTTGTAATTAATTCACTTCTTTGGAAATCTCCAATAATTTCCATTTGCTTGAGTGGGACAGGGCAATTGTATCAGAAAATTCAGAAACGGTTGGTATTGCTTCCAAACTTCCAAGCGCTAGCTGTAACAATCCACTGCATAGAGAAACAAAGTTTATTATTGAATATTTCTCAGATGTTGGCTTATGGTAGATAACAGAGAGAGGTCCCAAACCTAATGTTTACCCTGAATTAACTGGCAAAGACCTCTGGGAGAGAACACAGCTTAGACTGATCCAGAGCACTAAAAATAATATTGCCATTAGCGTTTTCTTTTAATTTAGATCTTTCTTTTACTGTCAGTGTTAGTCATCTTAACGTTGTTCTGAACAGCTGTTCATTTCTTTTCTCTTTTCTTTCTCCTTCTTGGTACCTTTGAATTAGTCTTAAATCCTGGTGGGTGAAGAGACAAGGCCATGCAATTTTCTTAGCAATAGTTTCCAAAGTGGTTCATTGGCTAGACAAAAAAAGAGAGAAGTCAACTGATGTGACCATGATGTCCACCTAGAGCAGGGGTCTTCAAACTTGGCCCTTTTATGACTTGTGGACTTCAACTCCCAGAATTCCTCAGCCAGGCACGCTGGCTGAGGAATTCTGGGAGTTGAAGTCCACAAGTCATAAAAGGACCAAGTTTGAAGACCCCTGACCTACAGGTTGTACTGGAGCGAGATGAATGTGATGGTCTTGTAATTTTCTCTTGACGCCATGTGCTGGTTTATTGACTCCAGCATCTCAACCCTTGTAGCTCATGTTCCTCCTCAGTTATTCTGACAATGCAATCATTGCCGGTGTTTATATCACAAATGGCCTCAAAGCTCTTGCCAGCACACTTAAGACAAGGTGGATTATAAGTGAATTCCAAACTTTGTGCCATGAAAGAAAGTCTGCTTGCTTCACCAACTCATTACGGTCTCTTTTGTACAAGTGAAAACTCATTGCAGCTGCAGCCATTTCTGTTGCAATATTTTGAAATGCCCATTGTTTTGTTCGTGATCGTAGCAAATAGTTTAGCATTTATGTCACTGCTTTGTTGACATAACGAAATATGAATCAGATGCTTTTTAGTCAATGTAAAAATGTATGTGTGTTCCATTGTCCCATAATAAAATGCAACGAGGGTTAATATGTCCAGACTCATAAAGAACATGTCATGGCTTGCTTTTCGGTTAGTGTGGCCATCCCATATTGTTTTTGCACACAATGCGTTTTGTATTTTTGCTTTTAAGTTCCCAGCATATATAAAGCAAAGCTTTTAAGATGTTCATAAGTAGCCAGACATTGCTGATCTTAGCATAGCCTAAAATCTGGGTTTGATCTCAGTCTGCCCACATTTTAGGAGGTTACTTAAATCATAACAATACCTTTGTTTTTATCTTACACATTAAAAAAAAATCTTGTGACTTAATGCTCATGAATTCTCAGAATCTTTATTTTTTTTAACTTACGGTGATATATTTTAAATCCAGCCCTGATGTTTTGTTTTGTTTTGTTTTGTTTTTAAACAAATTTCTAATAAATGAAATGGCCAGGTTATTAGCAAAAAATACAATTGTCTTTTTGAGTTAACCATTCAATTAGAAGAATAAATCCCATTTAGTCAGAGCACACGCACCCTTTATTTTCTATGCATTTGTAAGAAGGGAAAACTAAAGGAAAAATGGGCAGCCCTCCTTTTTTCAGCTGACAAAAGTCTGCTTAATCCAGAATATTTTTCTAACAATGGCCAGTCAGATTTGGGGGAAGTGGGGGAAGGTCATTTTTGGTCGTTTGACCCGGGCATTCAAAGGAGATTGACTCCTAAGCTCCTTAAGAGAGACCCATTCAAAGAGCGGGCAAATTCACTCCATTGGAAGAGGTTGACTCATTCAGGAGTTTTTGTTACAAGATGCAACAGACTTTCCACTGTTGAAAGTTTAGCAAAGCTAAAACCTTATTTAAGCTGAGCTCAGCCTTTGGTGACTTCATGGTCCCCTCCAATAACAGAGAAGTGGCAAAGATGGCTTCCAAGAACTTTGATCCTTCTTCCCCTCTTGTTTTCAGTGGGACCACAAGGATCCAACAAGGAAGTTAAAAGACCAAGCTGGCAGCATGGCCAGCTGATCAAAAGTCTGCTTCTTTCCCCCCCAGGTGTTGCACATGCAATGCATGTAAAAAGGAGGAAGGTTTTAATCAGGCAATTGCAGTGGCCATCTTGACTTTTTAACCCATCCCCCACCCCATGGATGCTCCTGCTGGCCTTTCACTCCACCTGTCAGTCTTCTGGGAAGGTCACCAATTACTGAAGTCCATGGAATAAATGGTTCTGCCAAAGTCTACTGTTAGCATTGATCACCATTAGAGGAATGAATGTCATGTCAGCCATTTAAAATGGTGCTATCAACAAGACTGATTGATTGCTTAAATTTATATGCAGCCCATCTCACTACAAAGTGTCCCTGGCTTTAAAATGGCTATTATGACAATTGTCACATTTGTTTCTTTGCTCTCTTAAACAGTCTAGCCCAGCCATCCAAAATACTGGATATGATGACATTATATTATATTATTATATTATATTATATTATATTATATTATATTATATTATATTATATTATATTATATTATATTATATTATATTATATTATATTATATTATATTATATTATATTATATTATATTATATTATATTATATTATATTATATTATATTATATTATATTATATTATATTATAATATTATATTATATTATATTATATTATATTATATTATATTATATTATATTATATTAT
>NW_015395147.1:2145-30624 GCF_001527695.2 Protobothrops mucrosquamatus | reverse complement strand
CCCTCTCTTTTTTAACTCTGTACATTGAATGTTAGTACATCTGTTTTATAATTGGGAATGGATTGATTTCACTTACAATCATAGAACCCTGTAAGGGACTCCTAATAAATTTACTCCACATACAAATGGTTATTGCAAGAACTTTTATCAATTGTACTATTCCTTCTTGTTCTTCGTACCTATACTTCCATATATTGGTATCTTTTTATTTTTACCCCTTATGGATCCCTTCTTATATTCCTTTATATATCCTGGTCTCCTTCATTTTCCTTCGGGTCTCCTTCTCTAAAACTCTATATTTTGTGGTAGTTTATCTTAAATATACTTTTCAATATGTCCCCACCTGCACAGTTCTCTCCACCCCCAATGTTTGCTTCCTTGTGAGAATTCAGCACCAAATGGATCAAATTACTTTAATTATGAATTTTGAAAAGAATATTTCGGATATTCTATAGATTTTCCTGTTTCCAACGAAAACATTTGGTGTATGGGTTTGACTACAATGATGAAGAAAATGAAACTGCTTCATTGGAAATAAAGAAATGCCAAGTAAAAATTTAAAACCATTTTAATGAGTAGGATGAGCATACTGTACTTGCTTTAAGGCAATGGTTCTCAACCTGTGGGTCGGGACCCCATTTGGGGTCGATCGACCATTTCATGGGGGTCGCCAAGCAAGGCTGTCCGCCATTTTTTTTGTCCGCCATTTTTTTTGTCCGCCATTTTTCCCCCCTTTTCCGGCGGGTGCCTTACCTCCCTTGGGCTGGGCCAGCTGGTGGTCGGCCTGCTCCGTCTCTGCCACTTGCCAGCTACGCCTTGGCCAGTGCAGGGGGCGGAACCACGCATGCGCGGCGCTCCCGGGCAGGGAAAGTCCTCGACTTACAACCGGTTGGGTAGTTCTCAACTTACGACCAGTTTAGTCCTCGACGTACAACCGGTTTAGTCCTCGACTTACGACCGGTTTAGTCCTCGACTTACGACCGGCTGGGGTCGTGGCATTAAAAAGGTTGAGAACCACTGCTTTAAGGTAATTCCTAAAATCTGACTTTCAGTTTGAAAACAGCCAATTTTTGTCACGAAAAGGTGAGGAAACAAAAGAACAGAAAGGGGTGTTTTCAGTGCCTTAAATCATCTCATTTTAAACTACTCTTGAAATACTGCCATTTGAAACACACTGGCAAGCTATAAGTTGCTTTTGTCACTCTCTCCCAGGAAGCCACACTGAGATAACTACCCTGCCATCTTCTTTCCCTTCTGACCTAATGTTCACTGCCTGTAAATTTCTCCCTGATCTTGCCTCCTTTTTTCCTTTCTGCTTCCTCACAGCAATTCCTCCTTTCTCCGCCATTTTAATCCCCTTCAGGCAAACATGTTGTTATTAAACACATTTACCACCATGGACAACTTGCTGCAGACAACTTCCCGTGGGACAACTTTCTGTGGGACAATTCAAACAAAAGTTAAATTAGTTTCAATGGAACCATGGCCAATAATCCTGAAATATAGAGTTACATAATTGCGACAAAAACATGGTCACCAATAATACAAAATACTTGAATGAAACTATTAATATAGTATTGAATTGTCTCGCAAGTTGTCCTAGACCCTCATCACCACCAACAACCCAAAAATACTCTGGCTTCATTGCGACTCTGGAACAATATTAGGACTTTGCATTCAGCATATTTTTGAATCAAACTGATAAGTCAGTTTGTATTTTAGGACAAACCTTCATTTAGTCTCTTGTGACACCCTAGTGTTACAACCCACATTTTGAGAAATTCTGCCTTTTTAAAATAAGTTTATTGTTTTATGATAGAGAATAAAATACAGAACAGTAAAACAAACAAAGAAAATGAAACAAAACAAAAACATACATTCAACCCTATCCACCACAAAAAAAGGAAAAAAATAGTGTACAGAAAAGGAGAAAAGCGGTCAATTAAATTTAACATTTAACATGTAGAATCCACCCCGGCTGAGTGCTGAAAGAAAAGAAAAAAGCAATACATTTTCCTCCCTTTTTACAAATGTGTGTGTGTGTGTGTGTGTGTGTGTGTGTGTGTGTGTATGAATGAAGAAAAAGCTGTCAACAGGTTGAGCTAAACATTACACTAATCTCCAAATCCCTCTGTTAACCATCTGTTATTATATTTAGCATGTAGAAAGTCCACAAACGGCTTCTAACTCTTATAAAGCTCTCTAGTCCATTATCTCTAATCAAAGCAGTTAATTTCACCATCTCTGCTAATTCAGTCAATTTCAAAATCTATTCTTCAACCATCAGCATCTCTTTTTCTCTCCAATGTTTGGCAAGTACAATCCTTGCAGCCGTCACCATGTGAAGGAATAGCACCCCAAACTGATTGACTTGTCAATCATACCTAAAAGAAAAGCTTCAGATTTCATTAATATTTGTACCTTAAATATTTTTTGCATTATCATTGTTATATTTATCCAGTATGTTTTCACATATTTGCAAATTCTGTCTTATGTGATGAAATATACTTTTTGTACTAAAATGTTTTCCAAATGGGTAAGGTTTAATAATATCAAAAGAAAAGATAATGTGATATGTATTCTGCTGAATATTCCATGAGCTAATATTATCTCAGAGTCAATAGAAGGTGGAGTCCTGTCATCCAGAACCATCAACTAGTCAGCTTTTATATGCAGAGAGGGGGAAAATATTTGTCTTTATTATGGAGCAAAAAATATCTCAAGTCCATCTCGCCTTAAAAATAGAATTTATACATCTGTGTATGGATTGAAAAAATCAACTGTTTTGATTGTGGTTGTTAAAAAATGTGGATGGATGGATGGATGGATGGATGGATGGATGGATGGATGGATAGATAGATAGATAGATAGATAGATAGATAGATAGATAGATAGATAGATAGATAGATAGATAGATAGATAGATAGATAGATAGATAGATAGATGATAGATAGATAGATAGATAGAGCCAGTTCCAGGCTCATCATTTGAAAAAAACAGAAGGTGGAACTATTCTATAAAAGATAGTTTCATAAAATACACATTTTTCAAGAGTGGTATTTGTAATTAACATTCTGTTTCAGCTTTCAGACCTCAGATACCTGAATTTTGATGGATGTTTAATTCCCAGCTCTACAAATATGACACATTTTGTAAAGTTCTGATGATTATAAAACAACTATATGCTTGTTTAGTGCATCTTCCAATGGAAACTCAGATTCTTGAACACTCCATGTAGGTTATTTCTTGTCTTCCTTTTCATGTTTTGTGAAAAGGTCCTTATTTTCATCTTGAAAACTAACAAGCACTTTGAGTGAAGGTCATTGCTGGCAGTTCCCCCTCTCCCTGTCAAGTCCAAATGTAGTTAAAAGAGCATAGTGTCAATAATGAACGAAGAGTGCACATTTAATGGTTATCTGCTGCAGTTTTGAAATAATCAGAGATACTAATCAGAAAATATTACTCTACTGACCTTACTGAGAGTGAGATCTGCTGCTCTTGGTTTAGGATACATTATTGTAGAAATGATATTTCTACATCTGGATTAATGTATGTATGTTGTTTCTATGTGACTTAATACCATAAATACTGATGAAGACAGAGTGACAACTACAAATTTGTTCTCCCTTCCAGTATAATAAGAAAAGGAACCTGCTAGGTTTTTTTTTTACTTTCAGTTTTTATAAGCATCTACTAGCATGGCCAATACTCAACAAATAGAGACATTTCTTCAGTAAATAAGTACTGTCTACTCATACCAGTTGGTAGCATGTTGTCTGAGCTCAAAAGTCATCAGTTAGATTCTGTTATTATTTTGATGTGATACTATACGTGAATATTATTAGGGGGCCTGGTGGCAAGAAGATAGACTAGACTGGGAATTTGGAAGTACCTGGAATAACACAGTGCAAATCAGTTCCATATTGTTGTCAAGAAAAACAATGGACATATTCAATAGTCAGTCAACAGGAGGCAAGCTCAGTGCAAAAGAGATTTTGCAGATCTACCTATTGCTACATCCACACAAGCTCTAATTTTGCTCCATTTTGCCTTTGAATTTTAACTTCATCAGTGTTCACTTTCTCAAATATAAATGGAAGAGAAATTCATTTTGTCTGGATTTTTATTCAGCCTCTGCTAATTTGCACATTCCATAACTGGAACACACAGGTAGACCAAAACCCACACTTTTCAAACGCTTCTTATAATGCAGTTCCCAACAGAGAAAAATGCACACATAAATGGATTGATTCAGTGTGCAGACAACAATATATGCATTTGAGAAGAATGTTTATAAAAATGAAGTGTATTAGAAATAATGGACTGCGGTAACCCGAATTACAAATGGTGCATTAGGAGAAATATGCAAAAAATTGCGGCTGGAGATTCTTGCTGGTTTTTTGGAAAGAGGGGAAGGATTCATGTGCTGATGCAAAAATGGACGAAAACATCTTATAGCCAGGAAAAGGAAAATGTAGCTCATAGAGTCACATTTCTCTGGTCTCAGCAACTATTATAATCATAAAAAATACATTTATTATGATCTAATTAAGATGTTCTGAGAGCTAGAAATGACTTTTGGTTCCCATTCCCATTTAGCAGTGATAAAGAAGGAGGTTGCATCTATTTTAATAAGAGCATTATAAATCATTTACTAAGTGATTTGTAAACAGAAATCAGCATTTATATCCTTTCTCTGTAATTTGTTCACACACTGTGACTACATCCAGCATCTGTTTTAAACTTCCAAGTCTGAATGCTGTCTTCAGTTTGCGGATGAATTGGCTGTTGGGAACAGCATACATTTAAAAAAAAAAAATCTCAATTATATAAAAGTACACAATACAGCACTGCAGTTCAGTATTTAATACCCAAAGCACTTTGGTTCATCTCATCCATTGACTGACTTTGGGGAATATGCCTCAATCTCTGCTCTGCATTGTTTACTGTGGAGCTTAATGATGTTTCTAAGGAGATCCCAAGAAATAATTTTTTGAATCCCCAAAGGCTTTTAGTGTTCCCCTATTTCCCAGCTTTTCCAGTTCATTCTGTAATTCTTAAGATTTGAGGTTTTAACTGCTGGAACAAGAAAAGTGAGGGGGAAGGAAGGAAGGAAGGAAGGAAGGAAGGAAGGAAGGAAGGAAGGAAGGAAGGAAGGAAGGAAGGAAGGAAGGAAGGAAGGAAGATAAAGCAACGTTATGTTAATACAATATTACATTTCTTTATCCATCATGAACTTCGATGGTTGAACTAATTAAGATATTAACTAATTGATTAATGGTTATTTGATTATGTGTTGCTATCATCTGGCTCTGTAACAGATATAGCCTTCTGTCTGCTCCATTGCTTTTTAATTACTTTGGCAATACAGGAAATTAATGACTGGACATTTAACATAATAGCATCTATCCCAATACCTTTTGATATGCTTGTATATCCTACTCAGGGTTTTTTTTTTTTATGTTGTTCACAAATAGTTGAAATCCTCACTATAACTCCCTTGGACTATCAATTGTAGTATTCTTTGAGACCTGTCATATTACCTTCTCTCAGAGACCAGATAAGATTTGATTTAAGAATGTTTTTCTTGATTTAAGAAAAAAAACCCAAATTCAATGTTTGTAGTTACCTTTCTCACTTTTTTTTTCTTGTTGTGATAGGGAAAGGAAGAAAAGTTCAGTTTCCTCTCCATTTTTGGCAGAATAGAATGAGAGTCTCCCTCTGCTGGTCTGGACGAATGTAGACCTAGTCCAAAAATGAGGATGTAAGAAATGAATAAACTCTTTTAGGAGGAATTTCACAAATGATTACCCAGTCCTTGGAAAGAAGTAAATGTGAGGAAGAAACTCGAAATGGCCCTGAGTTTATTTTGTTTAGGATAAGATGTGGTAAACTCTGACAGGCTTTTAAGAATCTACTGTTGTACTCTGCAACAGTAAAGAGCATTCTTAAAATCACAGCTGTTCCCATGTCTTGACTTAGCTTATCTCAAAGAGCTGACATTCCTGGATAGCAAAAGATGAATTGATATGGGTAAATGACTTATACTGTACAGAAAGCTCCTTCATTCTGACCTCGCTAAAACATCTATCAGTGATTTCGTAGAAAGGTAGGCCTATTAAAATGGAGGAGAAGGGAGTTGATGGGATTTGTAGTCCCCACATAACTAGGAAATGAAAGTGGATGTTGATGGAAATTATAGCCAATGATATTTAGAGTGCATCAGGCAGGGAAAGAAAGACTGGATAAAATGTTGAAAGAACTGTCGAGTACCGAAATTAAAATGATGGGTTACCATTGTTTAATACAGAAATTGCAAATAGCAAAGGACGACCATAATTATTTTCTATGAAAATGAGTGGTGCCTTTAAAGTATATAGGGTACACTTTTCCCATTCTTATGACGTGTGCGTTTGTAATCAACTTTGTTCCCAAAGTTCATAGTCTATGGCCATTCTCAGTCATTCAGGTCATAGTTATCCTAAAGGTGTTTTTTCACGAGGCAACTGGACTTTCTTGTTTTTCTTTGAAGACATTTCGCTTCTCATCCAAGAAGCTTCTTCTTCTGAAGAGCTGAAGAACTTCTTGGATGAGAAGTGAAACATCTTCAAAGAAAAATAAGGAAGTCCAGTTGCCTCGTGAAAAAGCACCTTTGGGATAATTTAGCTTTGTTGTTCATACTTTTAGTTTGGACTAGTAGTTAAGACACTAGGCTAGAAGCTGGAAAACCAAAACTGTCTACAATTAACTGTTATTTTATTATCTGCTCCAGCAAATTATTATTGTAATTTGTTGCTGTCGGGTTGCTGTTCTAGTATTTTTTTATTAATCAGATAAACTCAATTTCTGTCATTGGTTTATTTGTGAGATACTTGGAGAATTTCTTTCAGAAAAATAAGATGAGGCCCAGTCCTGCTTTAGCTATGAAAGCCAGTTGCATTACCTTGGACCAATCAATTTGTCTCAGCCCCACTCAACAAACACAGGATTGTTGTTTTGAACAAAATAAGGGGAAAAAGGAATATTAGGTATGTTTACCTCCATGAGTTGTTTATAAAAAATAATAAAGATGGAATGTAGATAAATGTAAATAAATACACATTTTTAAACACATTTTTCTATGATCTGGAATTTCACAGAACTCTGACATCTGGTTTTTCTCCATAGCTTTTGCTATGGCTATAGATGTTCCTCAGAAAAGATCAGACTGAAAATAATTACCTTATGGCTTCTCCACATTTACCCAGGATCTGTTGGTCTAGAAATACCATACTGAGTTGCAGTATAGAAATAAGCATTTGCTTCCACTAATCTCTGTGGTTTATAAATCTGTTTCATCTAATCAGTCTACATTAACTTGCATTCCCCCTATTTAAATAGTCATTATTACTTTAGTAACAGCTGCCATCCTTTTTATGTCTTCTGCATTATTATTTACCTACTCCACATAAATTGTCATAAAGCCTCATTCCATCTGTTTTAATATAACATATACTTTGTAATTTTTTTTCTGAAAAAAATGTGCAAACTCCATTTTAATCCTTAGGCCGAGAGGCTTCTTTGAGAACAGTCACCCAATTTGTAAATATTGCAAGATGTCTTCTCCAGCCCTTTGGCTGCCTCCAAGACAAATTTCTGAATTTTTAAAGACCTTTTTTAGACTTATCTTGAAATCTCAAATCCTTATAAATAAATAAATGGCATAAACTGAATTAAACCGTAGTTCAACCTAATTAGTATTGCAAATCCAAATTTCTTTTCTTCTCTGTTCTCCCCTAATTTTGCAGAGATGTAGGATAATACAGCTATTGATGAATAGGGCTTTCAGCTTTGAACATGTTCAAATAACATCATTATGAGCGCCAGCAGAATAGAAAATGACTATGGAATATAAATTTCAAAGGATGATGGTGAAAACTATTAAGAATTTGATTACATCTTTCATCTGCAGTACTAAATTTTCTTGAAACCACTTTAATTTCCTTTAAGCAAATTTACTTACAATTGCATGGATTGGTCACAGCTCAAAACTGGATATACCAAAGGACCTCTTGATCTTTTCTAAGGTTCAGAGTAGAGAATAATAAAATTAAAAGATAGGAAAGGATCATTTTTGTTCAATTCAAGAAATTGTGCTAAAGAATCCCCAACAGATACTAGTCTCTTTATGCTTTGAATATGCCCAGTAAAGGGAAGTCTCCCACTCAGTAGGCAATTGGCTGAATTGGTTTTACTATCAAAAAGTTTTATGTTAACTTCTTTGGCTGCAAATAACTGTTTTATTCTCTGCTATCTGGAATGACAGACAGCAGATTATGATCTTCTTAGAATTGTGACATCTCTTTGGCATGCACAGGGAGGTCTGAATGAGAAGGAAATACAGTACAACAATGTGTCAATACCATCCCCACTTCGGTTCAGCCTACACAAATTCAGATGGGAGATCTCTGCTTTCATGAACTTCAGTGCAGGTACAGGACAGCTGTCTACAATTCAAAGTCTCCCATCTCGCTCTACTGTTTTCATCCAGACTATGAGTACAGCTCTCCTACAGACCTCTCAACGGAATGAATGGAAGTCAATAAGAGGAAATTAGAGACATGGTTTCAAGGATTGCTCACCACACTTATAAGCTTACCCTACCTATTTCTTCATGTGATGGATTACTGTATTTCTATTGCTGTGGTGCAAAGTTGCAATGCTTCTGGGTTTTTTTTAACAGAAGATGTGAAATGTTAGAAAAAACTTGACAGTAGAATCCATTACACGGAGTTCTAATAGATACTCATTCCCTGGATATGTTCAAGCAGAGGAAGCTGATCATCCATCAGAGATGCTTTGATTTGGATTTCTGCAATGGGAAAAGGTTGGATTCAGGAGTTCAGATAGTTTCTTCATACTCTATCATTCTGTAAGACAGAGGCTTCTGCATATAGAGAGAGTTCTATGAGCACATCAGAACAATTGAGACAAAATTGAGTCACCTGTGACCAGTCAAAAAAGCAATATCCAAGGGACTTGATCTAGCAACTATAATACAATACAGGTGGTCCTTGACTTATGACCAGAATTTCTGTTGCTAAGCAAGATGGTTATTAAGTGAATGGCTGCCAGTCCTTTTTTTGCCATACTGTTAAGCAAATCACTGCAATTGTTAGGTGAATCTGGCTTCTCCATTAACTATGCTTGTTGGAAGCCAGCTGAGAAGGTCACAAATGGCTATCAGGGATCCTGCAACAGTCATAAAGACATGCCAAGCAGCTTAAGTTTGATCACATGACCATGGAAATGCTGTAACACTCGTGAGGAATGGTTATAAATCATTTTTTCCAGTATCATTGTAAATTTGGTCGCTAAACAAATGGCTGTAAGATAAGGTCTACCTGTATCATGACTCCATTTACCTCCATCTACTATTAATTGCAATAGTTATGAGTGTAGTATCTTTATCTAAAGGGGCTTATTCTCCAAGCTATGAGCAAACACCATTTAAATCCGCACTCGTCAACCAAGAAACCCACAAACCAGTTGTGAATATACAGTATAACACTTTGAGGAGAACTTTCCTCAGCTGAGCAATCTTTGGAACCCAACAGCCAGGTTTCCGTTTTCTAGCAAAAATGTATTACAGATGGAGCTAGTAAGTACCAAGGTGATATTTATTCACCTGTATCTAAAATCTGCTGTTCCTTTAAACATGCTTTACTGTATTATTCCTACAGGAGTAAAAATGCATGTCATACTATGCTCAGTTGATTCTCAATTTTACAAGCCAACAATAGTATCAGTCTATTTGTGGGGGTGATATACGTAAGCATGTGTACATTTGTGTGTATTAGTAACTGTCCCCAAAGAGAGTTATTCACAGAAAAGCATTATGATTAATTGCTCTGTCAGGCATCCTGTGTCACATTCTGACAGCTGTACAAGGGCTTCTCTTCTAGCTATTGCTTTGTCAGTCAGAGACTATAATGTTGGTATTTTTTTTAAAAAGGGGGGGGAATCATGTTTAAAGATTGCCAATGTCACTGTCAAACACATAGTATCACTTTTTGCCACAAATGATTTTTTAAAAGCATTTTAAAAAAACTACTAAAAAGAGGGAGAATGATCACTCCCAGAATACTTCATATACACACATACCTGTGTGTGTGTGTCTGTGTCTGTGTGTTATGAAGCAGCTGGATAGTATAGTGCAGGGGTAGGCAACCTTGGCTCTTTTTTGACTCATGGACTTTAACTCCCAGAATTCCTGAACCAGCCATGCTGGCTCAGGAATTCTGGGAGTTGAAGTCCACGAGTCATAAAAGAGCCAAGGTTGCCTACCCCTGGTATAGTGGTTAGAGCACCGCCTTTGACATGGGAGACTGGAGTTCAAATCCAGCTGGTATCTACAATACCATTAGGGGTGAGAGCTCTCTGTACAGAAGAGTGCAGTACTAGGAATAGCTAAGATACTTCCAGGACTCTGCCAGATGTGATTGAGGAAGACACATATCACCCACAGGGGTGAGAAGGGAATGTTTTTAAATACATACATAGATAGATTTGATATTCAAGGTTCCATATAGATCAGAGAAAGTAATGACATCATCCACACAGATTCTATACAAGAGATTGGTTTTGTTTGGGGACTTTATTGTACAGGGGACTTCTGTGCTGCTTCAGTGCATTTCACTCTGAAGTGTGCAAAACTATACATATCATGTGTACATTGTAATTCAAAACCATATACTTTACAAATATTACTAATTATCTGCAGTAATGCAGTAATAACACTTTAATTTCATTCCGAGACTATAGCATAAACAATTACAAATGGATACCCCCCAAAAAATCAGATACTAAACTAGACCAATTTGTCTATACTAAAATAAACTAATTATAAAAACTAAGAGTTTAGTACCATAATCTGCCAAAGTAACTGTCTGATCCCTTGTAATCATGTTACTGGCACAAAATTTTACAGTGTTCCTAAACACCATTCTTGTTTAGACCACAGTATGATGTTCTAAGGCCTCCCAAAGCAATCACATTTGAACGAGACAAAGTTTTGAATACGTCAAACTCAGTTTGATCATACCACCTAATTTTTAAGAGAGGGAAAAATCTGGTACAGTGTGCCACAAATAAAATACAGTGGGATTAATAAAGGATACTATGGCACCTGAATATGCTATAGTTTTTATTCTAGCTAGATTAGCACAGCTACGTCAGAAATCATACATCCATAAGCTCTGCTATGTATTTTTTTTTTTTACTGTAAGTTACAATTGCTGTTTGTGACCTCAGCTGTTTGTGATTTGTATTGTTTAAATTGTTGTTTTTAACTTTCACATTACTCAGAACCTCTGCCATAAGATGAGCGGCCATAAAAATAATTTAATTGCATAAATAAAGGCTAGCACTAAATTAAAGTAGTGCCAATCAAAACCCATAAATTCAACTAATGAAACCTGAGATGGGTAATATTTTCTGAAGTAATAACTGTATCATATGATTGAGAAAAATTTCAAACTCATATCCTGTTTTATGTTGGGAAATAGTGAGAAAAGAATGAGAAGTTCCATTGTATATACTAAAGTTCAATTTTTGGGATCACAGATTCTGAAATGTAAAGAGAAGTTTACAAATGATTAGGACAATATATCTTTGGACTTCTAACATATAATGTTAAAGCACTTCGTGTTCATCATTTTTCAAGCCTTGTTATTCAGATATAAATTTTAGAAGTACATAATGATTTCTTCCATAACCAACCTATTGAAAATGATTACATTTCCAACCAACTTTGTATGTCAAAAATTGACTTGAACTTTAATAGACATAGCTAATATATGAGAGTAGTTTTATCATCTATTCCTTGCTGGAATTTATTTTCTAAACCCTGTGTTTGTTTTGTGCACTTCTCCTAAGTTATACTGTATCTGTAATAGCCTACTCTTTAATTATTGGTTTCTATTCTTTTGAAGGCTGAGGATAGGAAACAGAAAGTTTGAGAAGATATAAGAGAATAATTATTTGTTGGCGACAGTTTAATCTATACAGTGGGACCATGTTAGTTACTAGTAGTAATCTCTGCATATACCTTTGTCATGGCAATTTTACAGTGCTCCAAATGATAGAGATAATGTCTTTCTTTACTTCTTCCTCCACTTAACATTTTATTTCAGGAATCTTTCCACAATATAAACTTTCCAGCAACATAATGAAAGACATGACAAATGTTAACTGAAAGCACACTTCCTCTAGCAGGTCTGAAAGTAGCGGCAGAAACAATACATAGCATTGCTATCACTGTTCTAGTGAGAATATCTGAGGCTAGAAACAAAGGGGTGTGAGTTCTAGTTCTGCTCTAGGTATGAAAGCCGCCCTGGGTGACTTTGAGCCAGTCTTTCTTTCTCAGCCCAGCTCACCTCACAGAATTGTCATGGAGAAAATAGAAGGAGAAAGGAATATTAGGTATGTGAGCCACCTTCAGTTATTTATAAAAATAATAAATATGGGATTAAAAAAACAAATAAAGAAGCTATAACAGTGCATAGATTGCATTCTGGTAATATTTTAGAGGTTCCACAAAGTGTAAAATAAAACAAGTTATTCCAGTGGGCCTAGACTAGAGGTTCATACACGTGAATGCCCTTAACGGGGATTAAATTGTGCCACTTAAACAGATTTTTGAGTTCTAAAAAAGTTTTGGTGAACTTGGACTACTCATATTAAGGACTATCAAAGTTTTTGCCTCATTTCTTTCCGTTAATGGCAAGATACAAATCAAATTGCAGTGTTGTATATCTTCTAGTACAGTGATGGCGAACCTTTTAGAGACCGAGTGCCCAAACTGCAACCCAAAACCCACTTATGTATCATCGGGTGCCGGGCGGGCATGGCCCATTGGGTGGGTGTGGCACATTGGGTGGGCATGGCCCATTGGGTGGGCATGGCTGCGGTGGTAACGGCAGACTGGGTGGGATTAAAAAGTTCAATCAATCAATTCCAACTTTGCGAGATCTTTTTTTTTCCCCGCGAAAAGTTGAAATTGATTGATTGATTGAACCTTTTTTTTTTTTGCACATGGCGGCGGAGGACTAAAGCGAAAAGGTTTTATAAAACCCAGCTGAAGGCCTAGGATGGTGCACGTGCCCACAGAGAGGGCTCAGCATGCCACCTGCGTGCCATAGGTTCGCCACCACGGTTCTAGTACTTTACTTCAGCAGAAATCTCTTCCACTGATTTGTTGTTTGTGGTACAGGAAATTTCTGCTTATTTGTAGTGCCATGTCAATGTAGTATCAGTAATTCCAGTAGTAGTAGTTTCATTACTAGTAGTTTTATTTCATGAAACTATAACTGGTATACTAGAAAAAGATAAAATGCAAACTAGATGTGTTGATATGATATACTGTATTGCATATTGTTTGTGTATATGTATGTGTGTATATATTGTATATGTAATAATATACAATACACTGTACATGAAGTTAAGATCTCAGCTTCAAACATACAATTAGTAAACTGAATTTAAAGTAGTCATTAGCAAGTATATTTAAACAATAAAAATATTAGAGATGAAATATCAATGACTTATAAAGGCCCGCTAAAGAGAAACATTTAAATATATTTTTAAATGGATAACTCATAAGGCATAGATAATTAGTTTTATTGTAGTGAAACTTTGAAGAAGCCATTGCAAAATAATTCCAGGAACCGCTTGAATCAGATGGAAGCTCTGTTGAGTCAGTGGTCATATTTCTTGTGCTTTTTTCCTCTCATCCACTTCTGTGAAGAAGACTGGAATTGAATCTATTTTGGTCAGTTTCCATCTGGACCTTGTTTTGTAAATAGCCTGACCTAGTATGCGGTTGCCTACTTTTGTCTGTATGAGAACTATTTTTTTATGTCTAACACCAGTTTGCCCTGATTAGATTACAAAATTACCCAAGCAGACAAACCATGAGCATATTTTCCAGATAGTTGGCTATGTTCAGGCTTGATGAGTCAGCACTGCAGCTAAAACAGGTACATTTTGAGAACAGCTGGACTCACCAGAAAGAAGTATCAAATAATCTGATAAGCATGCTGCTCTAATGCTTTAATCGGGAAATTTATCAGCTACTTTCCTTGATTGGCAGTGAAAAACCCATGAATTCTATTATTTAAATAAAATATTGTTGGCTTTTTCAGTGAGGAAATTTATTTTTTAAAATATATATATATATTTAAAAGTTTTGCAATACTAAAAATAATGCAAAGTGATATCTGAAAAAGAGAAGAAGCAGAGAGAAAAAAACAATATAAAGTGAAAGAAAAAAAAGGAAAAATTAGATTGATAGAAAGATGAATGGATGATAGATAGATAAATAGATAGATAGATAGAAAGAAAGAAAAAATATTTAAAGAAGCAATTCCTGATCTTCATTTCAACAAGCACAGACAAATTAATAATTCCCCACTCCCTATGAAATAACAAATAGTTTATTTCTTCTCATACTCCCTCTTTCCTCTTATCCATTCACAAATCCAAAAATCATTGTCATTTCTATCCAATTGTTGATAGAAAGTCCATAAAAAGTTTCTTGAATTTTTTAAAGTATTTGTGTGGATGGATGGATGGATGGATGGATGGATGGATGGTGGGTGGGTGGATGGGTAGATAGATAGATAGATAGATAGATAGATAGATAGATAGATAGATAGATAGATAGATAGATAGATAGATAGATAGATAGATAGATTTGTTGTTTGTATTTCTACTCTATCATCTCTAATTATCATTTTCTTTATTTTCCAATGTTTCTTCATCAGCTAGAATTTGTATCCCCTCTTCATCTTGTCTGTCTATACATTCTTCTATTTTGTTATCTGTCACATTGTTCACTTCTTTATATATTTTTAAATTACAGGTGCAAAAATTATTGTTGTCAAATTAATTATACGTTTCTCTCCCAATTCTTAAAAAATCATTTGAATTGGCTTAAGGATCAGACCTTTTTCTTGTCTGTAACTTTAGCTACCTTGATGGCCATTTCTATGTCCATGAATTGTCAGGTTTCAGTTGCTTTGTTTTCAACTCATGCCAATAATATCTTTCCTGATAGACTAAACAAACTGTGTTTCCATAGAAATGTTTTATTTACTCATTTTTTAAAAAAAAATCTTAGCAAAAGGTTTAATATTCCAAATTCATCTGGACTTTTAAATCATTTAAAACTTATTTAAAATAAATTCTTATTTAGCATTAGTTAAATATTTGTTTTATGTTCTTATGTCCTCCAATTTGGCATTAAGTTTTACTTACCGGGTGGTTTTACAAATTTGTTTGAAAAACCTCATTTAACTGTGAAATAATTGTAAGTCCAAGGTGATTAAAAAGTAAGGTAGTTGAACCCAATATCCTTAAAGGCTCCACCACAGTTGAAAGCTTGCTAGCTTTCCTCGTCTCCCATTACTCAGATCCATGGGATAACCATTATCCTGTGATATTCTTATGAGGAGCAGTTTTCTGGAGTGCAAATGAGCAGATAAGTTCTATTAGACTGAGCTTCCAACCAGTCCATCGCTGCTGCAGAAGTTCTGCTCTTTCACAGACTTCTAATTCTCCATTTTTTTCTCAACCAAAAGCCTTCAATCAGGAACTTTCAAGAAAGTCCAAGTTCAAGATGTATACTTCTGTTCCTCATTAATGATGAGGTCCAGAACACTGAAGATGGCCAACTGACCATCTTCCTCACCAAAGTTTTTTCAATTTACAAATAGGGAAGTGAGTTCCCTAACTATGACTCTCCGGGGTTAGGGAGAGTCCCAGAATCATCCAACAATATATTTCATACAGTAGCTGTCTTCAAGAACATTCTGGAATGGCACTCTGAAGTAGTCAGTCCTTACACTAAGAGGTGGGACTGCAGTCACTTCTTTGTTGAAAAAGCAGGCATTTTGGAATTTATTTTTTCAAATGGGCAGTAAGTCATGCCTTTCATATCTTAAACACCTTATTTGATGATTAGTTTTTACTCAGCTAAAAGAGGGTCTTTTTATTACTCCTTTTTGAAGATCTTGTGTCATTTTGGGGAAATAGTTAATTGTTGAACAATGAGGAGGAGGGATGCCAGAGGTGAGCTAAAGTAAAGAACTTTTTTCTTTCTTTTTTCTTCTAATTTTGATGAAAAAACATAAGGAGGTAAAATGTTGTGGTTTTATTTTGTCATTTCCATAAATTTGTCACCTTAATTTCACCTTGGGAATTATAATTTGCAATTGTTTGTTATAGGAGGCTGAAGTTTCCGATTTTAATGGATTCTGATTGGCCAAGAGATACCAGCTGATCTACAAAAACCTTCTTTAAAAAATAAAAGATGTATTGTTTAATCACAAGAGGGAGCTAATGAACAGAAGAAGATGAAGCAACATCAAAGGCATCTAAGGCAGATAGAGATTGAAAAAAATATTTTGGAGAATTATTTAAACAAAACAATTCACTTTATCGATCAATTATGTTCCAAAAACTTCACAAAAGAGGAGGAAGACAGACAAATTACTCAAATTATTGTACAAAAGATGAGTAAGGCAGATATGTAACCAAATATAGAAAGTTATCAAACCACTGAGGCTACTATACAAGTAGTTGACAATACAAAGGAATTAATTGTAATTTTGGAATATAAATCTGACATTAACAGTGCCTATTATGAAAATGGTTTAATTATACGTCTCCAGTGCAGTTGAAAAAGCAGAGTTGCAGAAAATTTTTCTTGCACTCCCCCCCCCTTTCTTAATTCTTATCTTCATTGTATTTTATCCTATAATAAAACTTTTAACAGAATTATAGAGTTGGAAGGGACCTTGGAGGTGATCTGGTCCAACCCCCTGCTCAGGCAGGAAACCCTACACCATTTCAAACAAATGGTTGCCCAGTCTCTTCTAAAATACCTCCAGTGATGAAGCACCCACAACTTCTGAAGTCAAGCCATTTCACTGGTTAATTGTTCTCACTGTCAGGAAATTTCTCTACGTTGGTTCTCTCTTTGATTCATTTCTATCCATTGCTTCTTGCCCAGCCTTCAGGTGCTTTGGAGAATAGGTTGACTCACTCTTCTTTGTGGCAACCCCTGAGATATTGGAACCCCTAATACTTCTTTCCTTTAAACTAGACATATTCAATTCCTGTAACAATAGCACTAAGACTTATATACTGCTTCATAGAGCTTTACAGCTCTGTCTAAGCAGTTTATAAAGCCATCTTATTGCCCCCACAATCTGGGTCCTCATTTTCCAACCTCGGAAGGATGGGAGGCTGAGTCAATCTTGAGCCGGTCAGGATCGAACTCCTGGCAGTGAGCAGAGTCACCCTGCGATATACTGCATTCTAACCACTGCACCACCAGGGCTCCTGTAACAGTTCTTTGTATGTTTTAGTCCCCTAATCATCTGGCCCCACAAATGGCAAAAATGGTGGGAATGGGGTGAGTTGGACAAATGCAGTCCAGGATTTTCAGAAAGATTTACCCATTCTTTTCAACGAGAACAAAGCTTTAGGGTTAAACTTGGGCATCATCAGTGTAGATGGATTAATTAAGATGAAAAGAAGAAAGATGAAAAGAAGTCCCAAAGGAAGATGGTACGAAGTAAAAAAAAAGAGGAGCCAACATTGAACCCTAAGCAATATTAATGGCGAAGAAAAAAGTTGGAAGATAAAAATAAGTAACAGGAAAAGTACAGAAAGAAAGTATAATGGGAATCATTGGTGTGAAGTGCCAATGGCTGGGAACTCAGGTTGCACATAGGTTTTTATGGGTCTAAAATATCAAATGTGGCTGATTATTTCTCAACCCCACTTACCTCACACAGTGTTTGCATTGAGCAAAACAGGAAGAGGAAGGAATATTAGGTATGTTCGCCACTGTGAGTTATTTATAAAAATAATATAGGCATGATAAAAATAAATACAATTAAAAAAAATAAAAGGCACCAGAGTTAATTATTTTCTTTACACCGCCAGTTAGACATTAATAAATAAGACAGTGCCAACTTGGAAGATTGTTCCACTTGGAAATCTATGTTGACGGTAAGATAGGGAAGAAATTGAGAAAGAATACTTTTGAGTAGAGGTAAACTGGAAGACAATGGACAGAAATTGGAACATAGAGAAATTTCAACAGGTGACTTTCTAAAAAGAATATAGAAGATAAAAGTAAATATATTTCTGTATCAAAAAAGGAAGATTTATCTGGAATATTAACATCTCCCTAAATCGCCAGAAGAGGAGCTGAGTCTAATAATGCTAGAAGCCTTGAAATTAAATTCCTTAACAAACTGATTACTAGTACCAGCTGGGTGATAAATGTGTGCAATTAAACAATTTGGTGGAAATTTCATTATTAGAGCTAAAAATCCAAATGAGTTATTGGTTATTACTAAAAAGGGCACAGAAGATAACAATTTGTAACCATGGTTTAGTAATATAACCAGACTACCCCTCTGCCCTGTGAGTCTAGGGGGCTGGATTTATTGATAGATTCTGCTATAAAAAGTTGCAGCTTTAACCATATTTCTATGGTAGCTGAAATTCGTAGGGTAGATTGATCAGTTAAACATTCTGATATAACCTGTACTTTTGTAATTGATTGAATGTACTATGCTACACTGCCGTAAGCAACTTTATGAATGTGGTAGTTTTATTTATTCATTTGTTTGAGGATTGGAATTGATGAGTCTCATACAGTGGAGACTGCAAATATATCCTGTTTTATTTTATTTTATTTTACACTGTCTACCCTATAGGGTAGATCAGACTAAGACACCGATGCCCTATAGGTCTAAAATTACTTTTATTACAACAGCTATATTAACAGAATATTGCAAGCTCGAATGTGCTCCCTTACCCCCCTCAATTTATCTTCATGTGAATTAGGGAGAAGCCTCTCTAGGCATTTTCTCAATTTAGTTTCTTAGAAGGGACTTAATCCACAATTGACATAAGCACACAATTATATCAAGTGTGCAATTGAACACATTATACAGATACCGTGTTTCCCCAAAAATAAGCCCTAGCTCAGTGGTTCTCAACCTTTTTAATGCCGCGACCCCCAACCGGTCATAAGTCAAGGACTAAACCGGTCGTAAGTCGAGGACTACCCAACCGGTCGTAAGTCGAGGACTTTCCCTGCCCAGGAGCGCCGCACATGCGTGGTTCTGCCCCCTGCGCTGGCCGAGGCGTAGCTGGCAAGCAGCAGAGACAGAGCAGGCCGACCACCAGCTGGCCCAGCTCAAGGGAGGTAAGGCACCCGCCGGAAAAGGGGAAAAAAATGGCGAACAGCCTTGCTTGGCGACCCCCGTGAAATGGTTGATCGACCCCAAATGGGGTCGCGACCCATAGGTTGAGAACCGCTGCCCTAGCTTCTTCTGAAGCTAGGCCTTCATTTCTCAGTCACAGATATTTCCAGAAAGGCACTGCAGCCGAGAACCGAGCTATGGATTCAATCCATAGCTCGGTTCTGCAATCCATAGCTCGGTACTCGGTTGCATAGGCCTTCCGGAAAAGCCTGATTACAAAATGCAGGCCGGAATGCAGCTGCAGAATGAAGGTGCTCCTTCAGCCGCAGAAGAAGTGGACTTGCTGGGCAAGGCTGTCGGGGCCGGAGATGAGTATAAAAGACATCCCCCGAAAATAAGACCTGGTGCCTCTATTGGAGGCAAAAATAATAATTCAGTCTTATTTTCAGGGAAACACGGGTAGTCCTTATTTTGTGACCACAGTTGAGACCTTGTGAGAGTTCTTTGCTTTCCAAGGACCAGAAGCAACATAGCCGAGAAAATCTTTACACAATGCTTTATTGCAGCACACATCCTCCCCAGCAAGAGATTATCGCTCTGGGTCAACTCCACCTTCTTTACCAAGTGATGTTGCCATGTAAATACATTCTTAATACTCACTCATTTATACTTAGTCTTTTAATATTCAGTTCAAAGGCTATAAAATAGCATACAGCTTTTGCCATTTTTCGAAAGTGATTGCACCAGTTGTGATGAGATGCTACCTCAGGGTGTCTGCTCCTTTTCTAGCTGCTACCAAGCACCAGGCAGGAATCCCAGCAGTATATGCTGCTCAAGGTAGCTTGTGGTCCTGGTGGTTGACTGACTCTTTAGGCCTCTCTGTAATAGCTTTCCATCTCCAGACATCGTTTCCTGTTTTTTGCCTGTTTGCCATTTTCTTTTTATTTTCTGCTATGGCCCCCACTCACTCTGTCTTAGCATTTATTTTTCTAAGATAGGTTTTACTTTCCTGAGGGACCAACTGGGGCAGATCTTTCCATTCTAATTTAAATTTATATTCATACCTGTCCTAAAAGAAAGTTTGAAGTCATTTCTTTGTAATTCTCTTTTTTTTGTTTCTGCACTTTTGGTTTTGTTTTTTCTTTCTTTGTTAACATTTTTTTTCTTTTCTATATTAATGATTAGTTTTTAACCTTTCTAGTTTAACAAAATCTAATATATTTAACAACATAACAACAGAAATAGTATTACAGGGAGTCATCGACTTCCAATCACAATTAAGGCCAACATTTCTGTTGCTGAGCAAGACAGTTGTTAAGTGAGTTTTGTCCCATTTTACGACCTTTCTCACCACAGTGGTTAACGGAATCACTGGAGTTGTTAAGTTAGTAACATGGTTGTTAAGTGAACCTGGCTTCTCCACTGACTTTGCTTGTCAGAAGGTTGCAGAAGGTAATCACATGTCCCAGGGACACTGCGATAATCATAAATATGAGTCAGTTGCCAAGCGTCCAAATTTTGATCACTTGACCCTGGAGATGCTGCAATGGTCGTAAGTGTGAAAAATGGTCATAACTCACTTTTTTCAATGCCATTGTAATTTCAAACAGACACTAAGCGAATAGTTGTAAGTTGAGGACTACCTGTATGTGATTGATGAACTCTCCAACATTAAAATAGAAACATATATGATAAATAGTGTCCTTCAATGGCGACTAATGGCCTGTAAGCCAAATCTTTCTATAGATGAACCCCATTTCAACAAAATAACATCATATTTGGATTACAGGGAAATAGTTTTATGTTATGGATCAAACTTATAGCAACTAAAGTAAGAATACTATAAAACCATTTGAGTAATTCCTAGGACATTATTGTGGTTTGAGAAACGAAGCTGTTTTGGAATTTGCGCTGGCCTATATCTCCATACATACTTAACAATGGTAATTGGGACTGGAATTTCCATTGCTAAGTGATGCAGGTGTCAAGCATGATGTCAAATGATTGTACCACTGAGCAGCAGAAATTCCAGCAAATTCCAGTTATCATTAAGTGAGAGTGTCACATGATTGCTGTTTGTGACCCTGCTGCTGGTTTCCCCATTGACTTTGCTTGTAGGACGTCAACAAAGAAGGTCACAAATGTCAATCAAATGACAATAATACATTGGGATGCTACAATTGCAAACCAGGCATTGCAATCAACATACAGTAAGTATGAGGACCAGTTGTGACTATCACTAGTATAGCACTGTTATAAATCTGAAGGTTGCTGAGCAAATGACCATTAAGGGAGGACCACTTTTATATTCTTTTAAACTGAGCAGCACATAGGCGGTTTCTTTATTCCTGTGCCTTTCAGCTTTCCGAGGTAGCATGTTCTGATCTCTGTATACGTTCAAAGCACTTCCCATCGATTCTTTGGAAAATTGTGCAACCGCTTCCTTAAGTAATCAGAATTGTGCATCAGCTAAAGATACAAATTCATTGGGTTGTAATTATGTGATCTCATTAGGCACCTCACTCTAGAATAGGAAATCAGTGATTAAATTTCCATTCAACATCTTCCTTCGTCAGTCACAAAACAAGCATGATGATTATCCCATAATAATTGTGAAGAGTATGCCTTCATTATTACACCACTAATTGTTTTTACTTGAGGACTTTGGGGAATTTCATTTTTTTTTTTATTTTATAAATTGTTCAACTAATGCTGACATAGCGTGTTCTTTCCATTGTGCTCAGTGAAGCACAACCCATTTTCTGGGTTATTTGAGAATGCAAAAAGAGCGGCTTGTTCTGTCACAGAGCAGATTCGCAACAGTAGAATATGTAAAACGATTACAGTAGAATAATTAGATTCATATATGCCATATTGTTTCTAAATAATGTATTTTGGGAACTCGTGAAATGATATAAAGTATGTACCGAGCCTGACTTCCCCAAAATGCAAACGTGAAGTATAGCCTCTTACATTTCCTTTAGAGCAGCGCTTCTCAACCTTAGCAATTTTAAGATGTGTGGACTTCAACTCCCAGAACTCCCCAGTCAGCATGCAACTGGGGAATTCTGGGAATGAAAGTCTTCACATCTTAAAGTTGCCAGGTTTGAAAAACACTGCTTTAGAGCATCCTTTCCCAGTGTAAAGCCCTCCAGATGTGTCTTTTGTCTGGGCTGACCGATTTTATGGGGATGTGAACAGTTCTCAAAGGTGCTAGGATTGAAACACTAGGTATATAATTATGCATTTTTTCTTAACACATGTAATGCTGGGCAGAATCTTGTCCTCAATATGTAGAAATGTCTTTAGCCTAGGGAAAAAAATCATCCCATTCTTGTCACAGAATATGTAGAATGTTTTTAGAAATTACAAGAGGGGTCAAGAGAGGTTGGAAAAGGAAGTCTGTCAGGTCTTTAGGTGGGGAAAAAGGGGGCTTTATCTCTTATTTTCTTGCTCGGAGATGTCCACAAAGAGTAGAAGGGGGAAAAAAAGTAAAAATAAGATCCAAAATGATACAATCAAGTTCTGCTTGTTTTTATGTGCATCAACATAGCTTTTTTTAATTTTACTTTTATACCCTCTACCTCCCAGGGCTGCAGGATACTGCTTTCTTCTTGGGTTGATCAGGAGACGGGGAAAGTTCTGCGGTCCCCTGATTATTCCTAGAAATATCAATAATCAATAACTGTGAGAGTATGGGTTTTTAGTTAGTCGCAGGGTTTTTAGCTAAAGCAACAACACACTGATTCCCTTCAGTTACCTTCTTTGAAGTAAGTCAATGTCTCCTTTTGGCCATTTCCAATGATTAAAGAAGGAAAAAAATCCCTACTGCTCATTTTTTAATTTGGTGTCACATTTTTTTTTTAATTCAAGGGAGCAACAAAAGCTTTAGTCTCTCCAACCTGATGTTTTCCAACTCCCATAGTAGAAAAATCATAAGCTGGTAAAGGTTGTCTCTAGTTTAATGTTTCTCAATCTCAGCAACTTTAGGAATTCAACTCCCAAAATTCCCCAGCCAGCATCAGGAATTCTAAAAGTTGAAACCCGCATATCTTGAAGTTGTTGAAAGTGAGAAACACAGCTGTGATTGCTTGTTTCGTTCTAGGGTTGGGTGAATATTTGCGGTTATTCTGAGTTTTCTTGCATTTGATTTCTAAATGAAAATGCACATTTTCCCCCAAAACCTGGCCATTTGAGACCTGAAATCATATACAGCCTATTGGTCTGTTATGATGACCTTCTCCAACCACTGATTTCTAGTATTTGGAGGCAGAAAATATACCCAAATTCTAAACTCTACAATAGACTAGCTACCAAGTAATTTGGTTTTACATATACTGTAAGAAGACTAAATAAGCTTAGTGAGACTTTATTTGGATTATTTTTATTTAAATAATCATGACAAGTATACTTTAGGGCTTATATTGCTGAGTTTTGTTTGTATCCTGTTTTAAAATGAATCAATGCAAAGATGAAGTCAGGAAAGCTAAGGCTCAAAATGAACTAAGACTTCCAACAAAATTCAAAACTAACAAAAACAACATGTAAGAAACAAAAAAAAGTCAAGGAAACTATTGGTCCATTAATGGGAGAAAATGGCAAGAAGATGACAAGCAACAGAAAGAAAGCAGAACTGCTTAACTTGTCTTTTGCATCTGCCTTTACACACAAGGAAAAAAACAGTCCAACCTATCAAAAACAAATTCGAAACACAAGTCAAAATAGGCAAGAAAATGGTAAGAGAACACCTGTCCACCCTAGATGAGTTCAAATCACCAGGACCAGATGGATTACACCCCAAGTTTCTGCAGGAACGGGCAGATGTGAACTATATCTTTCAAAATCCTGAAACACCAGGGAACTACCAGAGTACTGGAAAACAGCTGATGTTTTTCCCATCTTCAAAAAAGGAAAAAAAAATGGATCCAGGAAACCACAGACCTATCAGTCTAACATGAGTACCTGTGAAGATTCTGGAAAAGTTAATCAAGCAGCAAATCTGCGAATACCTAGAGGCAAATTAGGTCATAATCAAAATCCAACATGGGTTTGTCAAAAACAGATCATGCCAGACAAATGTATTGTATTCTTTGACCAGGTGACAAAATTAGTGGACCAGAGAAATGCTTTGGATATAATTTATTTGGACTTCAGTAAGACTTTGATAAAGTAGACTACAACCTACTACTTGATAAGATTTAAAAAATGTATGTTATACAGCATCACCACCAGATGGATTGGTAACTGGCTGACTAACCACACTCTCAACATGTATTCCTTAATGGAACTATATCTATGCAGTTGGAGGGAAGTAGGCAATGGGGTAACCCAGGGAACTGTCATAGGGCCAGTATTCTTCAAAATCTTCATCAATGATTTGGATGAGAAGATAGGTGGGGAACTCATCAAATTTGCAGACAACACCAAGCTGGCAGGAATAGCCAACACTTTAGAAGATAGGCTTAAGACACAGAAGGATCTTGACAGACTGGAACATTGGGCGCTATCTAACAAAATGAAATTCAATGGTAAAATAAGTAAGGTTCTACATTTAGGCAAGAAAAACCAAATGTACAGGTATAGTATAGATGGTACCTGGATCAATAGTAGTAACTGTAAGAGGGATCTTGGAGTCCTAGTGGACAATCATTTATATATGAGCCAGCAATGTGCTGCAGCTGCCAAAAAAGCCAACACAGTCCTAGGCTGCATTAACAGAGGAATAGAATCAAGATCACGTGAAGTATTAATTTCACTTTACAATGCCTTGGTAAGGCCACACTTGGAATACTGCATCCAGTTTTGGTCATCACAATGTAAAAAAGATGTTGAGACTCTAGAAAGAGTACAGAGAAGAGCAGCAAAGATGATTAGGGGACTGGAGGCTAAAACATATAAGGAACGGTTGCTGGAATTGGGTATGTCTAATTTAATGAAGAGAAGGACGATGGGGGGACATGATAGCAGTGTTCCAATATCTCAGGGGCTGCCACAAAGAAGAGGGAGTCAACCTATTCTCCAAAGTGCCTGAAGGCAGGACAAGAAGCAACGGATGAAAACTAATCAGGGAGAGAAGCAACCTAGAACTAAGGAGACAGTTAGAACAATTAATCTGTGGAACAACTTGCCTCCAAAAGTTATAAATGCTCAAAAACTGGAAATTTTTAAGAAGAGACCAGACAGCCATTTGTCTGGAATGGTATAGGGTTTCGTGCCTGAGTAGGGGGTGGAGTAGAAGACCTCCAGTGCCCCTTCCAACTCTGCTATTCTATTAATTTTTGTCAGTTATGGTCAGGAGGTTGTAAACCCAGCATTTTGAAGCTATTTTCAGCCCTAGAATTCTCAAAATTCTGTGTCTAAATCTAGTCTTTAGTATTAATATACGTTTTTTTCCCCATAGCATTGCATCCTTTGGGCACTTTTCCAAAGAAATGGATATAGATTGTTTGCAGTTTAGGTTCAAATTGTTATTGTGCATCACTTACATATAATTATCCACAATTGTTTTAATTGGTGTTATTATCACTCTTCATTTTTGTTGAATTAGCATATTATCTATTTCAATTGTGCATTATTTTCCCCATCCAAAAGCATGGCTTTCTCTGCACAATACAGTATAGGTCTGAATTACTGCTGCCTGTAACTATCATAACTGGCTTATCTGCAGAAAATGTACATCCAGTCATTGCTCCTTCCATCCCTGTGATATTATTATTTCCAAATTCACTGCTGTTTGGGACATATGGCACATGTAAACATGGCATTTTCCAATCAGAAAGAAATACCGAAGATCTTTTCAGTATTTCCTTTTGAGAGATGAGTTTGTTTCATTCTAAAAGCACAAGGAAGAAAGTATCTCTATATTTCTAATACAAAGTTTTTATATCTCCTGTGGTGCTTAAATAGCTTGGCCTGTTTATCTTGAAGCCGAAGCAGTAAATGGGGGGGGGGGGTATTTTTAAATTTCTAAATTTATTCATTGGAGAGATTTATTTGATTGATTAAAAAACACGTTATCAGAGTTCCTACTTTGATTTTTTTAATGAGAGGCAAATGAAAGGAATAACTTGGATGTTATAAGTTGTGCAATTAATGTAACAAAACAGTTAATATATATCAATAATGTCTTTGTGCTCTTTAGAATCTAATAATTCAGTAATAAGAAGTGGATTGTCTATCGTGGGCTATTGTCATGTCTCGATTGCCCTGAAGTGTGAGTGTTTTATATCTCAAATGACAATGACAATGGTGATGATGATGAAAGTTTCTATAGTGCTTTCAGATATTCAAGATTATCTATTGATTTTATAAAAGACTTGCAAGTTCAGTTAGGATTGTATGTTGACTCCATATTACAAATAGTGGGACTAAAGATGTGTGAGGAGAAGACTTGCTTTAGAGAGGCATAACAAATAGAAGATTCCACCCGGAGACCAGAGATAGGTCAATGAGAAGATTTTGACCAGGGGTCTTCAAACTTGGCCCTTTTATGACTTGTAGACTTCAACTCCCAGAATTCCTCAGCCAGCATGCCTGGCTGAGGAATTCTGGGAGTTGAAGTCCACAAGTCATAAAAGGGCCAAGTTTGAAGACTCTTGCTTTTGACCAGCCAAGTGCTCCGGAGAATGTTTTGGCTTGGAAATCACTATTTTGGCCTTTCTGAAGGGCTGGAGGAAAACTAATCTAGCTATTTCTGATCGATGAAAGTGTCATTTACCTGTCAATGGCCAAATTAAGATATCCCTTCAGTATCTCAAATTTCTTGCTCTTAGGAAAAAAAGTGAAAACCAAATGTATCCCTGCGTGGTCTATCTGTGCAACTTCTTCTCTCACTCTAGGAATTCATTGTGTGCCACAGGTAAAGTAATAAAAAGGAGGGAGAATGAGAAGGAATAAAAGTGACAAGCATTAAAAAAAAAGAAAAACTTCATCTCTGCACTGCACATTCAGACCAAATTTGAATTCAGCTGTACATTTTGTGGGAAACAGAAACTCTCTGCTTTTCTTACTTAATTCCTTTTGGTTCCAAACACCTGAGGTAAAATTATTCTAGTTGGTCACATGGCCAGCCATTTAGTCTAGATTTGGCATTTTTATCCACCTATTGAGTCCTTCCCAAGAAAGGCTTATGAGTGGGTGATGATCAATTATTCATCTCCCTTACCCTTTTCTCCACCATTTCTGCTGTCATTACAAGTTCTTTCATTTCAGTTTTTTTTCCCTTTCTCTACCTCCTTTATTCAAACTGCATTCTTACTGTATTTCTTCGAGTTCTCCTATAGTCATGTCCAGAACTGTACTATTTCTTTTTTATCAGGTGTTGCCTGGTTTACTGTGGTCTCTCCATTGATGGATTGGCAGAAACATTTCTGATTTGACAGATCATTGGCAGGAGATGCCTAGGTTTTAATCCTTTTCACTAGATTTTTTTTAAACATTTCTGCTGTTGTTATTAGGTCTTGCATTTGATTTTTACTAACTTCAACTTCAAATTCTTTTATCCATACAGCATTTTTATTAACAGCCTTCATAGTTTTCCCATAGATCTTTCCAAAACTGGATTGCATATTTCCTTTTTCTTTCTTTTCTTTTCTTTCTTGTTTTTTTTTTTCCATTTTCAGACTTTCTATTGTCATTTATATTTTGGTAGGAGTGCCTCTGGTCTCATTGAAACAACTCATTTTGCTTAAATTGGATGATTTGTGCCTCATACTATTCAATATTCTCAGCTGTTGCTGTTATTTGTTGATTTCCAAAGCTTCTTCAATTTTTATGGTGTTAAGCCAATATTTTTTTATTAGATTTGTCTTGATCCTTACATTCTTCCAATTTTGCTCTTTCATGTTTTTTAAATTACTCGTTTCTGATCCTGATATTTTTTTTTTATTTTGTCTTCACATCTGATCTTCCCTTTTGGGATTAAAAATGGTTTTGATTTTGGTTTTCTAATGTTGATACCCAGTCCTTCTGTATTTTTATTATATTCTCATTCTTCCATATATGTATATGTATATAATATAATATAAAAGTAAAATAAAAAATATATATGCCTATTATATAGGTATGTTGAAGATGATAAACTTACTAATACTCCTTCTTCTAAATTATTCAAGTTGAGATCGTTTTTAGAGGGGTGTTTTAAAAAATTTTTAGGGGGATCCAGGGAGGGCGGGAGGGGGGAGGTTCCCCTTAGGTCAGGACCAGCCATGTC
>NW_015395147.1:0-1603 GCF_001527695.2 Protobothrops mucrosquamatus | reverse complement strand
CCTGACCTAGGGAGGATTTTATTTGGGGTTTATCTTTTAACAATTTGACAGAGACACAACTTTAAAATTTGATTTAATTCGGTTTTATCGGGGGGGAATGTATTTATGTTTTGTTTTAAATATGTTGTGCGCCGCCCTGAGTCCCGCTGGGAGAAGGGCGGCATATAAATTAAATTTATTATTATTATTATTATTATTCCACAACAACAATCCTGAAAAGTGTTGGTCTGAGAGAGTGCGATTGGCCCAAAATCACCCAGCTGGCTTTCACGGTGGAAGATAGGCCTAGGACTTACATTACAATCTCCTGCTTTCTAGGCCAACATCTTAATCACTTCCCCAGGGCTATCCAATTTTGGCAACTGTAAGACTTGTGGAATTCCCAGAATTCCCAGCCAGCCATAATGGCTGGAGAATTCTGGGAGTTGAAGTCCTCAAGCCTTAAAAGTTGCTAATTTTGGACACTACTGCACGATCCAATACTGACTCAGAAAAATATTCTCAACCATTCAAAAGTACAATTTAAACGGGCCTACTTACGTCACTCGTGGAAGGTCTCTGGGTGACATTCAGCCCATCAGCCCAACTTCCATACAGTTCTCGGTTGGCTGTTGTAAGAGGATATAGGAGGAAGGGAGATTTATCTTTAGTTTCTTGTGCTCCTGAGGAAAAAGTGGGGATAAATCCTTGATAAGTAAATGTTCACTTTCACTGCAGCTTTTAAAAATGTTACAAGAGATTGTTGGTCACCTGTCTTGTCAGGCCTGAGCAGCAAAGTGCATAGAACCAAATTAAGCAAGACAGGTACTGATCTTAAACAGACTGCATTTCCTACAAGCAAACGTATTAATTTCAGTTTCAAACATAACAGTTAGATTTGTTTCTTCCCTCCCCATGGCTTGAGAATCTAGAAAATGAAGAGGAAAACAAATCAAGGAAAGGAAAGCTGATGTAAAAGCAGTCCTGTACAACGCACGTCCTTTCATGCAATCAAGGCTGCTTCCGAGAGCAAATTCTCTAGTGTTTTGTCCAGTCACCGTGTAAATTATTCAACCACTGAGTAATCCACAGAAATCTAGATTTTATTTCCTTCTATGCCCTCAATATGAGTTTTAGCCCCAAACAATGATAGTGAGTCATTTTGCTATCACCCATTAAATCAGTATCTATGTTGGCAACAGCAGATTTTAGTTAACTGCTCTAGCAGTTAAACACAGCAGAGGCATAATATTGTGGGGCATCACTGGAAATAAAACTTTGCAAGCAGCAAGGTATTTGTTTTTTCCATGATACGAAGAAGACTATTTTCTAGGAGATGGTCGATGTGCAGTCTCTCATGGACCAATGTGATACACCCATAACAACTTTAAGAGTTAAAGGAAGCTCATCAGTCTGCTTTTACTGGGTTCAAATCCAGTAGTAAAATTATGGTTGGTTGGCTTTCATATAACAGACTTTCTTTTTAGGTTATAAGGTAAGGAGTTATTTACATTGTTAACATAAAGCTGTTTGGAGTGTCTTCATTGTTATGTATCCAATCTCTCTCTCTCTCTCTCTCTCTCTCTCTCTCTCTCTCTCTCTCTCTCTCTCTCTCTCTCTCTCT
>NW_015395146.1:8153-10762 GCF_001527695.2 Protobothrops mucrosquamatus | reverse complement strand
CGTTCTATGAGAAAAAAAAGCCCTGTCTATATCAATCAATCAATCAATCATTAAGTTAATCACCAATGAACATATCTTGTAAAACAGGATCAAACCATAACGGCATATAAAGCCTTACAAAACTTCACATTTTAGAATAATCTGGGAAACATCCTTTAGATGTTTACTATTGGTTATAGATTTTTATCCCATTCTTTTTATACCTAATTGAAGGAAGTGAACATTCATACTATTCAGGCCTTTTTTTCCAGCAACAAGAATACTCCTGTGAGGTCGGCTGTGCTGACAGTGAGTGACCGGCTTTCATGCCTAAGGCAGGACTAGAACTCACAGTCTCCTGATGTTATGCTAGCATCTTACCCACCACACCAAACTAGGCCTCTGGAGCAGTGATGGCAAATCTTTTAGAGACTGAGTGCCCAAACTGCAACCCAAAACCCACTTATGTAGTGTCGGGTGCTGGGTGGGCGTGGCCCATTGGGTGGGTGTGGCCAATTGGGTGGGCATGGCTGCGGTGGTAAAGGCAGACTGGGTGGGCCTAAAAAGTTCAATCAATCAATTCCAACTTTGCGAGATCTTTTTTTTTCATGCGAGAAGTTGAAATTGATTGATTGAACCTTTTTTTTTTTTTTGCACACGGCGGTGGAGGCCTAAAGCAAAAAGATTTTATAAAACCCAGCTGAAGGCCTAGGACTGGGGTGATGGCGTGCGTGCCCACAGAGAGGGCTCTATGTGCCACCTGTGGCACGCGTGCCATAGGTTCGCCACCACGGCTCTAGAGAATCTTAAAAGAAAGATGGAGTTGCTGTCAGCTAAAATCACCCAGGAAAAATAATGTCATAAGCAGCGAAACCCAACTGAAAAAAGCCCTGCTATGGTGTCGTCAGCAAGAAATCCACATGAAGGGATCTAAACAGAATCTCAGGCACCCGGCAAGTTGGTGGGAGAATTGTAAATGTAGGCCATTTCCTTTTTACATTCATGTGCAAGGATGAACTTTTCTTTGAAGAGAATCCATCCACTCCCTCAACTGCCTACTTTTAAGACTGCCTTAAGGTGATGTCTCAAACAAAACAGGATTTTGCTGGAAGTCAGTCTTTGTAGACCACAAATACCTTTGGAGTACTTGAATTTGCTTTTGTGGTTGACAAGGTGTATTCCATATAACTGGGTTTTTATTAGGTAAATGTATATATCACCTAGAAACTTAGCTGATGGAGCCTCTGTTGTTTGAGATGGGGGTAGAGAGCGGGGCTTATTTACTGGAAGTTCAGGGCTAACTAAGGCTAAATCAATCGAAAAGAAAAACAGTGCTTTCCTACTTGTTTTGTTCTCTTGATTTAGTGACGTCGCTGCCTATGATTAATGCCACTATTTCTTCTCGAAATGGCCATGTTTCAGCTGAATGCTGAGCCTACAAAGGAAGACTCGGCTCACAGAGAGATTAGAGACTTTTTTATGCTTTGCTTTGAACCTAATCAGCAGTTCTGCCCCTTCTTATCCCTGGTGTATCTTCAGCCTTCAGAGGAGAACAGAAGAGATTTAAAAAGCAATATGTACTTGCTAAAAAGGTGCGACTCAGCACCTTACGCTGTTCTTAAGATGTGTGTATACATTCCCAGTTTCCAAAAGGGTAGCTGAATTAAGCTGGTGCAGCAAAAACAAGGAAGTATCTGAAGGCACCTTAATGTCTAATGATTATATTGTGCAATGGTATATACAAGATGTTGCTCTGAGTATAGATGATTGATAGGAAGGGGAAGAACTGTAACCAATGAAATCAGAGCAAATGAAATGCAGGAAATATTGGCTGTGACAATTACCGTCTTAATTAGGTAATTATCACTCCCTGTGTTGTCTGCATTTCATTTATCTGATCTCATTTTTATCCTCCTCGGTGAGTGTTTATAGATACCTAGAATGACACTTTGTATATATTTAATTAAATAGTTGGCAGTTGATTTAGCTGCTCTACATTTATAAATTTCACAAGGAACTTGGTTGTGTGTGTATTTATGAATGTGTGTGTGTATGTATGTGTGTGTGTGTGTGTGTGTGTGTATATATATATATATATATATATCGAAATTTCTTTTTTTCTGACAAAGAGTAAAGAATTAAATTGGGAGACTAAGATGGACCATTTCTGGCTTTTTTTGCCTTCATCAGTTAGCCATACCCTTTATGGGATTCAAACCTGGAAAGTTATACATACTAGGCAGTGATTTAGTCACTGAGCCACAGGTTCTCTTCCCCGGCTAACTGATGAAGGCAAAAAAAGCCAAAAATGGTCCATCTTAGTCTCCCAATTTAATTCTTTACTCTTTGTCAGAAAAAAAGAAATTTCGATATAAAAATATTTCGCAGTTGCGACTTGAGCCTGCTCTATGCCCCTAGTTGGGGGCGGCAAAAAACAGTGACTCCTGGGTGTGATCATCTTTCCAAAAACAAACTGTGAACACCAGGAGTATATCAAACTATACAAAGTTTAATAACATAAAACATAAAACAAAACTACACCAAGCTTTCGTCGGACTCCTTCCGACTTCGTCAGGGTTACGTGCCAGTCCATGAGAGAGTCTCTTTTATACGCCATCCATCATCTGCGC
>NW_015395146.1:0-5481 GCF_001527695.2 Protobothrops mucrosquamatus | reverse complement strand
GGTGAATTTTAAATAGGGAATAATTTTAAAATTTTTTAAAGATTTTAAATATGACACAGCCATTAATATATTTGTTTTTTAATTGGTTTTATAGGGGAAATGTTTTTTTGTGTTGTTTTTTAACATGCTGTGAGCCGCCCTGAGTCCCTCTGGGGAGAAGGGCGGCATAGAAGTTTAAATATAAATAAATAAATAAATATATATATATGTATATATATTGTGTGTATGTGTGTGTGTATGTGCCGGAGACAAATTCCTTGTGTGTCCAATCACACTTGGCCAATAAAGAATCCTATCCTATCCTATCCTATCCTATCCTATATCATTATTCTAGTCTAGTCTATCTAGTCTAGTCCAGTCCAGTCCAGTCCATATATGCATACACACAAACACACACACACAGACACTAAAGCAGAAATGACTTCTGTTCTCCACAATAAAAAAAAACAAAACTTTTCTGGGTTTTTTTTTTCATGCCATTGCTGTTGGCAGCCACCAGGCATTTAAAAACTCTGCACCTCATAATGTTCAGATTTCATAATAACAGAGGGAAGATGGCAAGCAGAAGGGAAGGGAATTAAACTATTATATTGCTAATGCTAGCTAATCTGCTAATACCCAGCTGATTATCAGCATTTTTTTTTGATAATAAAATACCTTCCCTCTAAGAATATAGTTGTGTTTGTAAGGGGAGTTATTTTGAAAAAAGGAAAGATAAAAGTGGTAAGATGGCAAAGTTGAATACAATTTGTAACATAATTCAGTTACTGTAGTTCAAAGAGTTTCCATCTCCCAGAAACAAAATTCAAATCTGGAAGATTTAGAATAGACAAGATAAAATATAGAATGCCATTTGTGTTTTGAATTCGCAAGAGCGAAAGAGGGGCTGTGAGTTAAATAACTTTTAAAAAGCACTAGAATTTAAGTATAATGGCTAAATCGGACCTTTGTGTCCAGAGGCAGTAGTAGTACAATACATTTGAATTCTCAGTTGTAACAAAAAATAATCATGAGAATGGGCTGTTGGCTTTTCTCCTCTTTAAGCCTGGAACTCAAGGAGTGTGAATAAGGTGATGTCTTTTTAAGTTTTTAATTCTGACATTTTCTACTTTTTTATATTATTTCAGACTGCATCAGCAGCAACAGAACTTCCCAGAGCCAGATCAGGAAGAGGTTTGTTCTGATTTATATCTCTGTAGTTATTTTAGCCATTTTAACCACGGTCTCCAAAGTATCCACTTGTCAGCATGTGCAGAAAACACTTCCCTTTAATTTGATTTAATCTTGCCCCACCTAAGACTAGAGGTCCCTTCCAGCCCTAGGATTCTATCATTCTGCCCCACCCTTGGAGACTTTCCCAGTCATCTGATGGGCAGTTCTGTTGAGTGCTTAAGTCAAGCTTGATTCTGCGATTATAATCGGGTGAGGCAAAATATTGTCACTTCTTCTCCCTTATTATGTTGGTGAGCTGCCAGTCAGAGCCTGGTTTAGGACAGCCCACTCCCTTTTGGGGAGAGAACAACAGATAGATTTCCTGCATAGCTGCTTGGACTGCAGTTTGCACGGCCTGTTGTCAATAAAATCACTCAGATTTGCCAGTCTCTTAACTCTTTACGGGCAGAGTCCGATGCAATCCCAGGATTTGGTTCTCTCCTTTTTGCTGTTTAACATTTAAAAGAAGCCACTAGGAAAGGTAATCTGTACTTAATTTGGAATAAAATATGTGGGAACTTCCACATAGCACCTCCCTTCCCCCGTATACATCCTCTAATAATGACAGAGATGTATAACTTTGGTTTCACATATCTTATTCAGAATATTGCTTAAATAAATGAGTGAGGTGGAGCTGGGGGTTGATCATTTAATCTCAGAATGCCCAGCCTTATGATTCTGAACTATTTAACCCTTGGTTTTGTGGGTGCTTTGATTAATCTTAATATGTGGTATTTTGGTTGTCATTATTGCTGGTACCATTTTATAGCCGTTTATCCACTGAAGTCCTTAACTTTAAAAGTCTTGCATTACTCACAGTGCTGATGTTACCTAATTGCCCTTCCAGTATATTAAAGATGATTTTTTTTAAAAATGAAGAATTTACTAAGTCTCCTAATTAGATGGGTTTATTGAGTGATATAATGCAATACTGCCTGTTTTATCCCTTCATACTGTATCACATCAGAAGAGCTGGCAGGGGCAGTTTTCGTTTGAAGCTCAATAACTTGCCTTGTGCACTGTTTCCAAGCAGGCAAAGAAGAACGGAGGAAAGCTCTCTTTCTGGAATGTATGAGTAATGCAAAGGCGGTTGAGTATTAAGAATAAACTTCCTCCCTTTAAAATAATTTAAATCAGATGTAGTAGGGGGCAGAAAAAAAGGATCCGGCTGTTATAACACTTTGCAGCTTAGCAGCAGCAAGAGCAAATAGCTGTGGCTGAAATAGT
The DNA here is from genome assembly GCF_001527695.2 of Protobothrops mucrosquamatus. Classification (NCBI taxonomy): domain Eukaryota; kingdom Metazoa; phylum Chordata; class Lepidosauria; order Squamata; family Viperidae; genus Protobothrops; species Protobothrops mucrosquamatus. The sequence goes on along the minus strand of NW_015395146.1, from coordinate 3,042 downwards.
TTATTGGAAACTGTACTGGTGGGAAGTAAACTTGGGAAATTTACCAATCCACTCTGTCTTCTGGGCATTTGTGGCCTAGAATTTAACTGGAACCAACTTCTGTAAAGCTTCGGATCACTTGGAGTCCATTTTTCCTTGCTTTAAGCCATCTTGTACTTCGACGGCCATAGTCAGCCAGTTTCCAACAAGCAATGGAGGAAGCTGGGTCTGCTTAAATACTGCGTGATTCAGTTAATTTCAGTGATTCACTGAAAAATCGTGGGGGGGAAAAGATCATAAAATCGGGTGCCGCTCACTTAAGAACTCTAGAAGCTGTGAATGATCCAATGCTGGAAGTTTTTAAGAAGAGACTGGACAGCCATTTGTCTGAAATGGTATAGGGCCGTGGTGGCGAACCTATGGCACGCGTGCCACAGGTGGCACGCAGAGCCCTCTCTGTGGGCACCCACGCCGTCGCTCTAGTCCTTCAGCTGGGTTTTATAAAACCTTTTTGCTTTAGGTCTCCGCCGCCATGTGCAAAAAAAAAAAAAAGGTTCAATCAATCAATTTCAACTTCTTGCAGGAAAAAAAATGATCTCGCAAAGTTGGAATTGATTGATTGAACTTTTTAGTCCCACCCAGTCTGCTGTTACCACTGCAGTCACGCCCACCCAATGGACCACGCCCACCCAATGGGCCACACCCACCCAATGGCCCACGCCCACCCAGCACCTGATGATACATAAGTGGGTTTTGGGTTGCAGTTTGGACACTCGGTCTCTAAAAGGTTCGCCATCACAGGTATAGGGTTTCCTGCCTGAGCAGGGGATTGGACTAGATGACCTCTAAGGTCCCTTCCAACATCATTATTACTATTACTATTACTACTACTACTACTACTACTACTACTACTATTATTATTATTATTATTATTATTATTATTATTAACTGTCTTGGCTTAGCAAGGGAAATTCTGGTCCCAACTGTAGTTCTAAGTTGCGGACTGTCTGTAATGGCACCATTGCTACTACATGAGTGTAGTAAATCTATTGAAACAAGCAAAGTAAAGCATCTGCAACTTGCCATCTTGGCTCAGTTGCCTCTTTCCTTGCCTGCCTCTGCTAAAAACGCCACTGCCATTCCGCTGCTTATTTCCTTGCTGGATATTTTGCAGTGGAGAGAAAAGATGAATGTAACAGAGCAGTAGGAGAACACAGGAGAGTACCATTAGACAGTGACATTATCCATTCAGACTGCCATAAAAGTCTGTGAACAGTTTCAGAGGCAACGAAAGAATCAGCTGGAAGGATCCTGGTTTTTAGGCAGATTCATCACAGGCTTTTTAACCGTACAGAAGCAGAAGATTAAATGGAATGGCTGGTTTGAATTTTTCTCTTGTTGAAAGAAATGCGGAACAGCGGAGCAGAGTAAATTTTTTTCTGATGGAATAAGGTTGGGGTAGATTGAATTTCCTGCTGGGCAAATGCAGAGCTGATAGATGATTATTTATGAGAATGCCTTTTTCTTTGGCTGTGCTTTTTTTTTGTCATACGTTTCCAGAGCTGCATTTCGTAGCATTCTCCACATCCAACATGTAGCACCCCAGGAGTTTTGAAGCATGCCAGCTCCGACTTCAAAAGGCCCAACGGTGATAGGGGATTTTAACTGCTACTGCTTTTGTCTGCGAGATTGCAGCACAACAAAAAAGTTTCTGTTTTAAGACCCTCCGGGCCTTTTTAAGCATTGAGGGGTAGAGCTTGCCTGTTTTATAACTCTACTTCAGTGGAAAGATTAAGACAGTGGCAGAATTTATTTCCGTGGAAAACAAGTACTGTACGCTTCACAGACTGGATTGTATACTTGGTGGTTTAGGTTGCCACACAAGTCTTATGAAAGCTGATTAACTTTGGGAGACTTTGTAAGAATAACCGTTCAAGAGAGGAAGTTTTAAATTTGTTTTAATATTACTGGAATACTCAGACCTAAAGAAGAAGAAAATCAATGTATAATCCTACATGAAAATCCTGTACTCCCCCCCCCCACACACACATTCTGTTTTGAAACTGTTTAAATGATTTGTATGCTCTGTGTTCTGCCAGAGTAAAATGGCTTTATCATTGCTTTTATTGGCTTTGGTTTAATGAGTTGTGTGAGCTGAGCCCCCATCAGACTGAAGTGATTCCTCTAGCAAATGGGATAGCTCTTAACTCTAAGACCACTGCATAGTTCGGTTTCAGCCATTTTGATACCTGCACATGCTGCTGTCGGTGTAGCTACAGCTAGCTCTCAGCTTATGCCACAACTGGGACCAGAGTTTGCACCGCTAAGCGAGGCGGTTCCAGGAATGGCATCTGATCTTACGACCTGTTTTTGCCCCAGCTGCTAAGCAAATAACTGCAGTTGTTAATTGAATCATGCGGTCGTTAAGTGAACCCAGTTTTCCCCAAAACTGGCCGGAAGATTGCAAATGTCGATCGCCTGATCCCGGGACACAGCGTCAATTCACGATGGTTGCCAGGCGCCCAAATTTTGATCAAACGATTATGGGGATGCTGTGAGGGTTGTAAGTCTGAGGATAACTTTTTTTCCAGTGCCGTTGTAAATTCCAACAGTTGTTAAACAAATGGGTGTAAGTTTGAGGTGACAAATATCAGGTGACAAATTATTTCTAATACTAGCAGAAGTCTCCACATGGTATAACCCTGTCTTTCACACATCTGGAAAGAAAAAAAGAGACATTGCCATACTGCTTTTTTTCCACTAGGGGGAGATGCAGAGTCAAACAATATCTTCCTTTTCTTTGTTTGCTTAAATGGTCTTTTTTTTTTGCCATTTCAATCACACTTTTGCCTTTCTGGTGTACGGGGACTGTTAATACAGGATAGCGAGATAAATTACAGCTTTGTTGCAAGCCTCAGAATTGTTTATGACGGGTTTTATTAAACCCAGTTGACTGTAAATAACGGTAAGCCGTACAGGTTTATTGTTTGATTTAGGGTTGATTCCAGTGGCTGTTTGGAAAAATAGTGAGCAAAGAGAACATTAAGCACTGAGACAATCACA
>NW_015395145.1:7635-10763 GCF_001527695.2 Protobothrops mucrosquamatus | reverse complement strand
ATCTTCACAGATCCACATAAACAAAAAAAGAAAAGAAGACAATACCAACTTTAAGAAGCTTACAAACTGAATATCAGTAGGAGAGATCGTGAAAAAGTAACAAGAAACTTGAATTGGATTAGAAAAACTGGTAGGTGGTTCGGTTCTGGACTTAGTCCAAAAGATACATACTAGGACATTTTATAATATAATTTACAAGACTTCTACAAGCATTTATGAATTCATTACAAAGAAGGTAAATAAATAATTGAAAAAGTTTCCATGGTGGTTAGGTCTTGTAAGATATTTTCTAATTATATAATTCTCACAGTGAAAACAGTAACTTTTCTCTTCTGCCTACAATTTCCAGACACTCTTAATATCTCCTTTGGAAGAGCCAAAGGGTTAAGAGTAGGGCTTGGTGTTTTAAGGGAGGCCTTCAGGAGAAAAAAGTAACAGCAGAAGACTGAAAATCGTCTTGCACAACAGTAGATTTCACTCCCTATATAAGCTTCTCCAATAAACATTTCAATTATTTTTAATAAACATTATTTAGATAGTGACTCATTATTCTAGTCCTCTAACTGTAATACATGGAAATTATAGATCAATATTAACATGGCAATTAGGGCTTTGCAGTTTCATCCAGCAGATGTTCATGGAAACTGAAAGCTAATTCTTGGTACTCTTTGCAAGTGCAACTGCTTGGTTAATTCTCTCCAAGTTTAATAAATTCAGTTGGTGAGGCACAGATTGAATAATTTCAGATTTAACCCATTGGGCCCTATTTAATGAAAGCTATTCTTGAACATTTGTAGCTAAATTAAGCTGAGAGGGCAGACGTGTTTCTACAGTGAGAAGAGAACTGGGACACCCTTTAGTTAGGTAACATCAGACTAACTAAAAGCAGTACACATTTGGGAGAAATTAGGGGTTTTTTAATTAAAAAAAATATAGAAACAAACTACCATAAAACAAAAACACTTCACTTGTGTGTCCTTCCTCACATGTTGCAGGGTTAAATTACTGTATTGCCTGGAAAGCCTTGATCATGCATTATTGCTTTACTAGCCCTGTAAAGGAATAGAGTGGATTAAATCTATATGTGGTCTGAAAAAGGTCAAGTATCTGAGCATGACAATTACAAGCTACATTAGCCCCTTTCCTACGATAATCACCTGCAGTTGAAGACAACCTTAGCAATAGCACTTAGACTTATATACCACTTCACAGTGTTTTACAGCCCTCTCTAAGTGGTTTAACAGAGTCAGCCTATTGCCCCCAACAATCTGGCTCCTCATTTTAATGACTTCGGAAAGATGGAAGGCTGAGTCAACCTTGAGCTGGTGAGAATCAAACTGCTGGAACAGTTGGCAGAATTAGTCTGCAATGTACCACCATGGCGCCTTCCCTGCCCTTTACATGGTTGCAGGGTACTTTACAACAGGAAAAGATAAGAGATTGTTGTAGAACATCCTTTTTGTAAGTTAGGTATTCTGACTCATGCCCTTTACAAGCTTTGAGGAAAGCTTCTCACTGGAACCTCCACAAAGTTCAAAATGTCCTAAAACGATGCCTTCTCAATACTCAAGACACTTATCTTGAAAAATCTATTCATTTTTACCAACTCATTTTTACCAACTCATAGTTTGGCATTCAAGTGCTAAAATATGTTATAGGGATACTTGCAATAAAGATTTAAGCTTGAAGTTAGGGCCTCCCAAGTACTGGCTTTGGATAATGGGGAGCACAAGTTATTTCATTTCACAAATGTCATGTGGAAAGCTGCTTTGTAAATGCCTCTCTCCCCCCTATCATCATAGGAAAAACTTAAAAATGAAATTCTGTGAGTGTGCTGAGGTTCTAATATTGCTAATATTGCTGGTCGTCAGATACTGTAGCAATACAATATTTCTGCATATTCTTCGGAATGTTCATTAACAGAAAAAAGAAAGAACATATGAAAATATAGGAATGTTACAAATTACCTTCTATCATAAAATTATAGAAACGAGCCTCCTCTCATTATTGGCAAATTCATAGATAAGAAATAGTTAAGAGATCTATCATTGTGTATATAAATTAGGAGGTTTTGGTCTTCTATGCATTTGCATCACCACCACACATCTGCCAGTACAGGTAGTCCTCGACTTACAACAGTTTGTTTAATGACTATTCAAAGTTACAACGGCACTGAAAAAAGTGACTTATGACCATTTTTCACACTTATGACTGTTGCAGTATCCCCATGGTCACATGATTTATATTCGGATGCTTGAAAACTGGTTCAGATTTATGACAGTTGCAATGTCCCGGGGTCATGTGATCACCTTTTGCAACCTTCTGAAAAGCAAAGTCAATGGGGAAGCTAGATTCATTTAACGACCATGTTACTAACAACTGTGGTGATTCATCTAACAACTGTGGCAAGAAATGTCGTAAAATGGGGGCAAAATGTACTTAATAACTGTCTCGTTTACCAACAGAAACTTTGGGCTCAATTGTGGTCATAAGTCAAGGACTAGGTGTATTAAACTACATTTGCCATTAGATAATCATTCAGTCAGTTTGGAATGCTCATGTTACTATATTTGTTTGTTTAATTGTTCTAAAGAAACTGTGAGCAATCAAGAATAGGGATCTTTGAGCCTGAAAGTTAGCATTGCAATTTTTAATCAGATATCAAAGCTTCATTCTTTCTGAGTGTGACCTATCTACAAGAAATCTATCTATTCACCTGTAATATCTAAGTGTGGGTATTCCATATCTTGACATTTGCATGAGTGGACTGCTCATTGGTCTCTTTGAACCAGCATCTCTCTCTGTCTCTATCCCCATATACGCATATATACTGTTAAGGAACCTTGATTAATTGCAATTCTGCTGATGAAATGCATGACAAAAATCATTATTGTTTGTTTATAAAATTTATTGCCCCCCCATCTTACCATAAGATAACTCTGGGTGACTTACAGTCATGAAAATATATATCTATAGATGTGCAGTTAAAACATAAATATTTAAAATCAAGGCAAATTTGTATACAAATTGTCAAAACAGAATAATGGTTTTATTGCTGGAAAGTATGGGATGTGTAATACACATTGGCACTCCCTGCGTCATTTTTAAAGTTATGGCTGGCATGATAA
>NW_015395145.1:0-4378 GCF_001527695.2 Protobothrops mucrosquamatus | reverse complement strand
ATAGCTGTATATATAACATTTACTCTCATATGTAAAGTATGGAATGATTAGACAAAGATATATGTCAAAGATGATACACCACGTTCAATGTTTTTTAATTCTTTTTTCTTTCTTTGTATCTAATAAAATGTTTAAAAAAAACCAGAGGGAAATGTTGATCATAATTTCAGTCCCATTCATTTAAACCTAACAGTCTTGCAGATAGATAATCTCAGCCATTATCTGATTACCCCCCTACCCAAAAAGGTTACCATATTCTTCTGAAAGTCAGTAAGATATCATACTGCTAGATGGTGAAATTTTTTATTTGTGCCCGAGAAGCATTTTATTTTACTATTTTATTTTATTTAAATTTAAAAGATACTTTTAGTTTTTGCTAAAGCAGAGGTCCTCAAACTGGCTGGGAGTTGAAGTCCACAAGTCTTAAAGTGGCCAGGTTTGAGGACCCCTGTGCTTTTGTTGTTGTTGTTGTTAGTTGCGAAGTCATGTCCGACCCATCGCGACCCCATGGACAATGTTCCTCCAGGCCTTCCTGTCCTCTATCATCTTCTGGAGTCCATTTAAACTCACGCCTACTGCTTCAGTGACTCCATCCAGCCACCTCATTCTCTGTCGTCCCCTTTTTCTATTGCCCTCAATCTTTCCCAGCATTAGGCTCTTCTCCAGTGAGTCCTTCCTTCTCATTAGGTGGCCAAAGTATTTGAGTTTCAACTTCAGGATCTGGATGATAAATAATAAGGACTGCTCAAATTTCCACTGTTTTATTTCTTTACTATTCTAATGTGTCATCAAGATTATTTCTTAGAGATACTGCATTCAAACAGACTAAATCATAAGACGCTCATATGCCTTCAATTGATGTTGCTCTGATGTTGATCTGCTCGAGGCCATTCTGGAAGGGGAAGAGGGCATCTGGCAGGAGAGCAGAGGCCACAAGCCTTGAGTATGTAGGAAATCCCAAAAAAACACACACAGACAAAACAGCCTTGGCAGAGAGGAAAATTTAAGCTCTCCTGACTGTAGGAAAGGATGTGGGTCACTTCTTAATACCGTACCCAGCTATTGTCTGACCAACCTTCCCTGCCAAGATTACCACAAACTGATGATGAAATGTGAAATTCTTTAATGTGGGCAAGTACCATGGATAAACACATAGATAAGAATCAGAAATTCCAGAAATTACAATTGTAAAGTGTGAAGTACTTTAGCACACAGCAGGAATTTAGAATGGGTCCATAACTTAAGAGTGGTGTGGTTATCCTTCTCTCATCTGTATTTCTTTTCTTGCATCCATCTTTTTAAGGGGTTTCCAATAACCAATACTCAGGTACAGTAGGTCAAAGCTGCACTGAAGTGGATTCTTTATTTCCACATTATTTTTGTGTATTGTGCTGGACCTATCACTTTATTTCTGATACTTTTTTTATTCTGATAATATAAAGACTAAGAAAAAAAACGTAGTGTTTATATTATGTACAAATAGACATGCTGCCTACAAGATAAATACATGGATAAATGAGTATAACAAAGTAATATTATAAGTGAACAGTAGCGTACCAGGGTTTGTTCCCTAGTTTTCCCTACAAGACATTCTTTTCAGCTTTATAGAGCTGTAATTTTAAAAAGCAAGTCCTACTTTTTTGTTCCTTTAATTATTATTCCAAAAGACACTTTTGTATAATCTGATTTATATTTTTGAATTTTATTGATTTTATTATTTATTCTTGCAGTCTTGGGTGCAAGAAAAATAGATTATCATCCCTTCTCTGTATGATGACTCCAGCATTTCCTGGACAAAATAAATTTCACGTATTTAGGAGCAGATGTGGAATGCTGATTGAAATGTCTCCCAGAGCTGTGACAGGAGGCAAAAGACGGCTTTCCATGCAAGAAAAAAAAAAAACTTCTGTAAGATGTTCCAGTAATTCAGTAATTGAGGAACAAAATGAAGGGGAACCATGACATTATTAGATGGTCAAATCAGAGAGTTTGCAATAGTGGCGAATATCTGTAGCTCAGGTGTAGGATGAGGGTGAAGGTTTATTCTCCGAGCTCGTGGGTTGGTTTCCATACATTTCGTTACCAGACTAGGTAACATTTCAGCAGCGTCAATGTTCTGTTTCTAAGGGCTTCAGGTGTGGGTGTGTCAAGTGAGGGTCTTGTGGTGGATCTTGTAATGGATCAGGTGTGAATCATCAGTGAGAGGCTTGTGATGGGTCTTGTTATGGGAAGGTTACATCAGGTTAGGGTCACTGGAAGGTGAACTGATGGGAGAAGAGGGGGGCTTTTGTGGGTTGGTTGAGGGTCAGTGCTGTCTCTGGTTAGCTGTATGGTTGATTTGGATTCTGAGGGGCTCATAGGCTGGTTGTAGGTCAATGTGTGCATTGATGGAATTGCTTGTGGAGTGCCAGGCTTTGATGAACTCACGGGCATGGCGGGTGGTAGCGTGGCCGATGATTTTAGTATTGCGCCAATCGAACTGGTGTTGTTTGGTGTCAGTGTCGGTAGAGATTAAGGATTTAGGATTGTGGCATTTGACTGCCAGTCGGTGTTCGTGGATCCTGGTTTTTAATTGACGTGATATTTGCCCCACGTAGAAATGGTTGAAATCATTACAGTTGATTTTGTAGATTACGTTGTTTCTTTTATCCTTCTGTGTCTTGTCTTTGGTTTTGGATAATTCCTGATGGAGTGTGGCTGTGGGTTTGTGGGCTATTGCTATTCGTAGGGGTTGGAGAATTTTGGCTGTCATTTCCAACACCCCTTTTGTGTATCAGAGAGTACTATTTAGATCATCTGGAAGCATACCAGCTCTCTAGAAAGGAGCTATGGAATAGCTTTTCCTGTCAATTTAGAAAATAGAGGAACTGGCCCATAGCAGCCCATTTTGGCCATTTTACTAAAATTGGCTGGCCTTTTTGAAAAACTCAAATAACCAGTGTCCCATTGCAGACTGATTGCTTAGCATCTGGCATCAGAGCAAACCACAATTTGCTAGCTGGGCTGAAATGCTAAATTACAATCTGTGCTCACATGAAATTCTTCAGATAAGATAGCAAGTACTTTGGTAGCAAGTACTATAGATGAGTAAAACATCCAATTTGATAATACAGATGACTTTGAACTATTTCTAAATTTCCACCATTTTGACATTTTCTATACCATAAGTCAGGATGTGGCATTTTCCAATAGCAAGGCTATTTATGAAGTAGGACTCAGAATTATTTTGGAGACTTTTTAGTCTTCACAGCTTGATATAGTCCTCCATGAAAACTGAAACTGGTGTACTGATTTGAGTATATACTCACAGTTCTTATTAGTAGTGCTATTCACTATTTACTTTGCATTTATCACAGATTATTATGCAACTGGAGAAGAAAAAAATGGTTATTAAAACTCGGCAATTGTGATCCTAAAAGCATTATATAATGTTATAATAAATTATTTGCTTATAATTTATTATCTTTATTTGATTTTTCTTTAGCCTACTGCAATCACAACACTTTTAGCAGTAATAAAAGAAAAAAAATAAATCATAACACAAATTAAACTACATAATCATAAAAACACTAAAAATACAGTTATAGTTGCAGTCCTAGGTATCATGACACACAAATGTCTTCTGGTTCCACGTTTCCTAAAAGCTAGCACTTTGACGACCAAACTCATTATTACAAAGAAGACACAATGCCACTGAAATGCAGCATCTATTGCAATGTTTCTCAACCTTGGTAATATTGAGATGTATGGGCTTCTACGTCTACTATTTGTACACCCATTATGTAAAGGGGAGGAAAATTTATCAGGTTTTTTTTCCTCAGCATTCAGCTGTGGTGGATTCTATATGTACAATGTTAAATTTATTTGATATTTGAGGCATTTTTTTTCCTTTTTGTACACGTTTCCCCTCTTCTTTTTTTTTAATTTTTTTTATTATTTTCAAGTATAACAAAATATAAACATAAACTTGACGCATATAAATACAAAACATCAATACACAAAAAAAAGATACTTTACGGGTGGTCCCGGCTGCCCCCTCTCCGGTTCCCCCTCTTTCTCGTACCAAACCTTCCTCCCTCTAGACTCTCAACCACTCCACCTTCCTCCTTCCACTCCCTACTTCCCAACCTCTTTCTCAAGCACCAACCAGAAGCAGTTTGGGGTAACAGCCAGGATCACCCTCATAAATATACTTCCAGAATAATTAATAAACACATCAGTTCTTATATATTTTTATCCTTTTCCCCCCTCCCCCCCCCGGACTTCCCAGAGCTAAACCCAGGAATAATTACAAAATAATTTTAATCTATCCAAAGCTATCCATTCATACAATAAACAAATATAAACTTACTATAACTCTAAAATACAATAATAAACT
>NW_015395144.1:14297-15314 GCF_001527695.2 Protobothrops mucrosquamatus | reverse complement strand
CAGCACTTGGAAGGGGTGATGGGGTTTTTTTAAGACCATGGGGGGGGGGTCTGATGGGATGCAAAGTGACAACCAGGGGTGTGTGTGTGATTGTTGTGTGCAGGGAGGGGGCCAATGGGGCATTAGGAGGGAGCGATTGGGGGGGGGGGCAGATCTAAGCCTGGAGGCTCACAATAATAGGACCCTGATCAATTTCACTCTTTGTAAGTCAGTTTCACTGTTGGTTGTGTGAAGTCCTTGCTTTATTTTATTTTATTTTATTTTATTTTTTATTTTTTCCTTTCTCCTCTTTGGGAGCTTAAAAAGGGGTGGGGGGGGGAAGAAACCACAATCAACACAAAGGCAAAATAAGCAGGCTTCGAAGAAGGCGTAGTTAAAACCAAGCAAGCAATAAAAAGCAATAAAAAAGCCTAGTTGCAATCATGCAGAAATTGATTAGTTGGGTATGAAGGCAAGGGGAAGCTGGAGAAGAGGAAAGGGGTGTGTGTGGGGGGGGAGGCGTGCAGGGATAGGATTTGTGCGATTTGTATATGTGGTGTGTGTGATTGTCTAGCAGAACTTTTTAAGGACCCACTAGGCCTGGGCTAGGTTTTAATGGAGGGTAGGGTGATGGTTAAGCACAATAGAGAAGCCTGGATCCTAAGTGTGTTTGGAATAATTTCCTTCAGTCAAGAAAAGGCAGTCATAAAAGGCGAGAGGACACGTGTCTTCCTTTATTTGTATTTAAATAAGTCGGGGATCTATGTCTTCTTTTATTTGCATTTGTGTACATTTCAACAACGGGGCTGGAATTAGGCACCCGTTGTGGGAAGGGAGAGTTGGATAAAGGAGGCCCTAACATGACAGGGCACTAAGCACACGTGAATGAGGACTGGGGGCACATTGAGAATGAAGGAGGAGGCTGTTCGTAGTCTGTAAGGTCTAGATAAAGGAGAATATTTGCAGCTCAGGGTTGAAATGAGGGGTCCTTGGTGCTCTCTGAGCTCAGCCAATCTCGGAGAGCACCAAGGACCCTCA
>NW_015395144.1:0-10764 GCF_001527695.2 Protobothrops mucrosquamatus | reverse complement strand
CCCGCAACAGTCTCCTTCCAAGTGGTATTGGAAATTAGTGCCTGTAAGTTCAATTAATTCCTGTCTGAAGAGTTGTCATCCACAAAAACCATGGCTTTGTTTTTTTTTAAATAGGTCTTTGATTTGCTTCCATTCAAAGCGCTAGCCTTCACCGTTCGCAATGTTTTCTCGGCTCCGGGCATTTTTTATTTTTATTTTTCTTTTTTAACCAAGAAAATGTAGATTTCATTTCATGATTCTACGTACTGTAACTTGTAGCATCCATCACTAGGCAGGTTTTCAGAGTGGCCGGTGCTGAAACTCTCTAGCTATAGAAAAGAAAGATTAAACTCTAGATTGTCCTCTTCTATTTCAAAAGATTCCTGCTTTGCAAGCGTTGAGAGTGAAGCCGGTCAATTTAAAGTAATTTGGTCTCCCTTCCCTGAAAATAAGGGAGTCGGTCAATATATTTGGATTTACGTAGCTTGTTTTGGAAAACTTAACTTGTAGTAAAAGTCCTCCCCCCTTCCCTCTAAATTCTTGCATATTACCATGTTTCAAAGATCTAAATGTACAGTTCTTGCACACACACACAGAAAAAAACTCTTTGGTGTTTTACTAAGTCTAAAACAGATTCTCATTTTGACCCTACTTAGAGTTGCCTTTTTCTTGAGCTCCATCACAGTGTTTGCAGATGGGCTGTTTCAGCCTGGTCCTTCTATGTCCTGTTAATTCTCTCCCTAGTCTTTGTTGAGCCTACACTTGCTCAATTAACTGGAAGGTTAGGATTCCAGCTGCCCCATGGCATAAAAATTTCCCTGTTTCTGAGCAGCCTTTGTGAAAGAATGCGTGGGCTTCATAAACGCTGACCCGGGTCGATTCTGACAGTAGGGCATCCGATGCTAATTAAGATGCTAATTAAGACTAGCAAGCAGTGGTTGAGTGTTTGGAAAAAGTTACTGCCAGCCCGAGGCCATCCCCAGCTTGTAAACATTGGGTTTTAAAAAGTTTATTTAGCACAACGGCACCGTCTCGTGCGAGTTCAGCTATAACGGTCCGTTGATCCTTTTGTGAGAGACCACTCCATGCAGAGGTCAGCAAATTCTGATCCTCCCATGCTTTTATTAGATGAGATTGCCACCCCGTGCAAAAGTCCTTCCAGTTCATTACGATAGCTAAAATTAAAATTAAATACGGTTTTAAGACTTCTCCCAATGAAGTCGAGAGTCCAGGAGTCAATGGGAGGCCTTGATTTTATAAGGAGGGCCTGCAGTTTGAATAAAAATCTCAGCCCCCCCCCCCTTTTGCTGCTTCAGCTTGCGAAGCAGAGGGGCTGGAGTGAGAATTTTAAAGCCACAGGTTCACCTTACCGTGGAAAATAATTGTGCTCAAGATTTAATCTAACATTAAATTGGAATTACGTAAGAGTTCTGGTTGCCATCTTTTAGCTTGCAATGATGACACTATTTTGCTTAAGACCGATACCGTGTATGCTTTACTCAGCGCATGATCCATCTAGTGACTTGTGCTCCATGGTACAGTATGATTCACATTACACAACAAGTTTGTGGAGAGACTCAGGCTGAAGGAAAAGCAAAAAAAAAATCTCACAATTCAAACGTTCCTATGGGACCTGTGCCCCACGGATTAGGTTGTATCCCTTGGTCCTTTTTTTTTTTTTTCAATATTATTTCAAGATTTGGCAGATCTCTTGCCTGGCTGATACCAGTTTTCAAATTCGATACCAATTCTGCAACGTTGCATTTTCTGTTCTGCTCAGAGCTTCTAACCAGCAAGATTTGAGTTGCAAAAAAATAATAATTTCTCAGCCTTTGCTTTCCTCAAATATTTCATACGAAGACATGGCCTTAGCTGAATAGTTAGTTTGTGTTTTATGTTTTGGGCTATTCTCGAGAAAAGAGGTATAGCTCTGGTAAGTATCAGAAGATCTCAATATAATATTATGAAATGTTGCATTATTATTTTTTACTTATTGTGCTTTTTCTGCTACACTGGTAGAGCTTTCAGTTGCATCTGGGTTTGTTTGTTTGTTTTTGCAATATTATACAGTGCCTTTGAAGTTTAATTTAAATATTTAAAGTAATATATAATTATTTCAATAGGGAGTGAAGAATCTATGGAGATTCTTTGTACGCTTAGTTAAAGTACTGGAAAGGGACATTGGGAGATTAGTCTTGATTATTTTGTCAGAGGCAGCTTACAAGCTACGCAAGTTGTTGATTTGGAGCACCAAAGATCAGATGAATAGTTAAATTAGTATGTGTTGGTAGTGGGCGGAAAAAGAGATATACACTTGTAATGAAAATACTAATTAGATGATTACAAACATTTGTTTTTGTTCTGTGTATTTCTTAAAAAAGAATAATATTCTAAAGAGTACAGGTTGTCCTTGACTTACAACAGTTCATTTAGTGACCAAAGTTACAACAGTACTGAAAAGAGCGATGCATGGCTCTTTTTCACACTTAAGACTGTCACGCTTATGATCAAAATCCAGATGCTTGGCAACTGGCTCGCATTTACGACGGTTGCAGTGTCCCGGGCTCATATGATCCCCCTTTTGCGACCTTGGACTAGATGACCTCCAAGGTCCCTTCTAACTTTATTATTATTATTATTGTCAGGGGGGGAAGCCAGATTCACTTAACAACTGTGTGATTTAACAAGTGCAGTGATTCATTTAACAGACGAGGCACGAAAAGCCGTAAAATGGGGCAAAACTCACTCAACGCATTTCTCATAGCCACATAAACGTGGGGGTCAATTGTCGTAAGTCGAGGATTGCCTGCCTTAGCTTTAGTGCAGGGTCTGCCTACAGGAAGACCGTTCCAAAATTAGCAAGCAAGTATTCACAAAACGAAGTGCTTGTTGCCAGCAAAAGGATTATAACACCTTGTAAAATGGAAGGTTGCTGGGTTTAAAACAGGGCAGGACTATTTCAAAAAGGGCCCCACGCCAATGGGGAAACGGAGTTCTAACCCAGCCTGGAGTCTAATTTGGTGACTTTGGGCCAATCAAAATCGACGTGTCGAGGGTTGGGGTGAAAAAACGTGCACGAAAGACGGGATGTACAAACCTCACGAGTTTTCTCTTCCTTTCTCAGGTACGTTACCGCCGAGATCATCTCTCCAGCCGACAGCTGCCCTTTTTCCCGTTACTTGAAGACCTGATGAAGGATTGTAGCGATGGGGCAGCTTTACTGGCTGTAATCCATTATTATTGCCCTGAGCAAATGAAGCTTGATGGTACGTCGATAACAGTTTAAAAGAAACCTGGTTTCCTGAATGGAATGTTAGGGGATGCCAAAGTGATAGGCGGCTGTCAGTCCCTCCCTACCCCCGTATAACCAATCAGATTCAGGCAAGATGTTTTCAGCATCGTTTGGTATGTAGCCCCCTCCTTCTTCCGGCTGGGTGACCTTGAGGCAGCATCTCCAGGAGATAGAGCACTTACTTCCGTTTCCCCAAGCGTTCTACTTCTACTTTCGGAACCATGACACCTTCCTTCATTCAACCTCCCCACAGTTCATGGCAGTTTATCACCGCGTAGCAGCGAAGCACAAGCAAGCATAAGGTGGCAGCTGATAGTGACATTTGATTAATGGTGGTGTCCCTTATAACTCTTATCATATTCAAGGCATCCGGTTAGTACTGTTGTTTGCAGTGGGGGATATTTAGCTCCAGTTAAAGTATCTTCCTGGCTAAAATCAACAGGGCAAAATTGCTTCATTTCTGCTCAGATCAGATTTCTGCAAAAAAAGAGGCCCGTTTCTTTGCCTTTATGGACCGTACTGAAGCGCTCGGATTTGCGGTGATCCATAAGTTTCTTAAACAAGGCCCTTTGTTGCCGTTTTGGGACTTGGACAAAGAAGTTCCCATCTCAAAGCAGCCTCCCCCAATCGGAAGGGACCAACTCACCATAGCCAACCCACCGCGAGACAATTTACCAATTCAGTTTAATTATCTATCTATATAAACAAAAATGTAAATGTTCGTTTGTTCAAAATCTTAAATCTCCGAAAGTTCTTCACTGATTGCTTTGAAATTTTGACACAACGTTGCATTCGAATACGTGCGTGTTTTTATATACCTACTATTATACAGATGTCACACCTGTGACAGGTAAAAACATGCTTTTAAAAAAAAACAGCGCCATCTGTTGGACGTCAAAGCAACACACGCTACGATTTTACGATTCCATTTCAATGTTTCCGATTTACGATCCATTTACGATTTCCAAATTTCCAATTCTTTCTTTTCCATTTAACCAGACTGAGCCACAGCAACGCGTGGGCCGGGTACAGCTAGTTTAAAATAAACAAAAACATGACTTTAATTTTTGTCGTTCACATTTCCTTCTTGTCCCTGCTTTGGCAACCTTCCTTTAAAATGATTCTGTTCTACCGTATCTTATGATATTAAGTGTAAATCTTGTCCCACAGCGAGTTGGCTGTGCCAAATTGTCATACACACACACACACAATCTGGCATTTTCTGGATGTGCTCGGTGTTTTGAGTCTGAGAATTTCTTTAGGGAAGTCTTAAAATTGCAGCCTTCGAACAGCAAAAGGTGTCAAGTTACCGATGGTGTTTTCTGTTAGGGAACATCATGGGATCCGAGAGGCTGTTTTGGGGGTAATCCCCTTGTTTCTTCCTTCCAATTGCTAGAGATTTGCTTGAAAGAGGTCACGTCGATCGCGGACAGCATCTACAACATCCAGCTGCTTCGAGAATTTGCAAACGAGTACCTGAACAAATGCTTTTACCTTACCTTGGAGGATATGCTGTATGCCCCCTTAGTTCTAAAGGTAAGAGAGAGGGAAGGCGCTTAACGCGCTTTTCAATAACGGGCAGGCAGATCTGGTTTATATTCCTTTTTTCCTTCCTTCTTTCTCTCTCTCTCTCTTTCTTTCCCTAGCCCAATGTAATGGTGTTCATTGCCGAGTTATTCTGGTGGTTTGAGAACGTCAAGCCGGATTTTGTGCGGCCCAGAGACCCCCAGGAAGTCAAAGATGGTGAGTAATTTGGATGGCGAGGATTCGTCAAAGGAAGCAAAAAGATTTTTTGCAGTGGAATTGGTTTCCCTGTCCTTTACCCGGATGGATATTCTCAAGTCTTTGTTTTCAAAATGGCATTTTTTTTGTCGATGTTAAAAATGGCTAAAAAGGAGGGACTTTGGGCCAGTTCCCCCCTCCCCCCCCCCTTAGAGAGACTCAAACCCCTCAATTCCTTTCCACCCCTCATCTTTGAAACCACTCAAAGGATCTGCCTGCTGGAACTAGAGAAGTTTTAAAAACAGCAGATTTTTCGCACAGGTTACACCTCGCTGCCTTTCAGCCCTTCGCTTCTAATCTTTGAACATTTAGCCGATTCTTCGGGTGTCTTTTTTGAATGTTGGCTCTGTCAGTTAAAGCTAACCCTGGTGAACCAATGTTCTAGCTAAAACCATGTTGCATCAGAAAAGCAGTCGCCCTTCGGTGCCCATTTCCAATGCCACCAAGCGGAGTTTCATGCCCAGCCCGGTGGTCTCCAGTTCCGCCGACCTGCAGCCTCCGAGTCAAGTCCCGCCGGAGACGTGCAACAGGTAATTACGAATATCCTGAAGTATTTTGATGATTTGGAAGTCCTTTGTTCCTTCCCTGGAGTCCTTGTCTCCTCGAGTTGAAAACGGGCGCAGTTTGCAGGAAGAAACACGAGGCAACGTCGCCAAGCACGTGAAGTGGGCAAAGGGGACTTTAAGGAAGCTCCCCATTTCAGCCGCTTGACAGGAAAGCGGTTCTGCAGAATTTATTTCACGGATTTATTCCTTACGTCCCTGACCCAAATAATTTGGACTCTCAGGCTGTCCCAGTTTCCTCTGGGATAATCTTCATCCTTGCGTCTGAACTGCTCTCTGCGGTGACCTTCCTCCTCCCTAGCTAAGCGACGGTAATTAATTGTGAAGAAAGAACCCTTGAGGACTAGATTCTTATTCACTCCTCTTTCCTTTTTTTAAAAAAACAAGCAAACCTTTCTCTGTGTTAAGAACCACTTGCTTTGTCAGCCTTAAGAAGCACCTCTTCAATTCGAGCTCGCTGCTGGAACGTGGTTTTAGGCTGAATCGCCCCGACTCCTTTTAGCTGTGATTGGTATTTAGGAAAATGGCTTGGAAGGGGTTCGAGCGAGCGATGTTTTCCTCGCCCGTTCTGTTTGAGAAAAAAAAAAAAAACAGCCTCTGAAAAACTGTCTGAGCTCTGGTGTGTTTTCCAACAGTGGCAAAGGAAGTCCTGCCTTCAGCACATCGCACCCATTGCTGCCTTTAAGGCAGAAGCAACAAAAGTCTGTACAGGGGGAAGACACTTCAGGTAATTGCTACAATTCCTGTTCTCGTGGTTCGTGTATGAGCAACTTTCTACATGGAGAGAGAGAGAGAGAGAGAGAGAGAGAGAGAGAGAGAGAGAGAGAGAGAGAGAGAGATTTGATGTGTGAAGGTCTCATGGCTGCTGAAGGGGCATTTAGTCATTTTAATACTGCCCTGAGGATGGACCTTCCTTCCTTCCTTCCTTCCTTCCTTCCTTCCTTCCTGTTCAAGGGTGCCTTGAATTATAGAATTTGTTAGACTTTGTCCCTTCCTTCCTTCCTTCCTTCCTCCCTCCCTCCCTCCCTCCCTCCCTCCCTCTCATCTCAAATTCATGATTCTCAGCAGCTAAAAACAGGATAAGGAACAAAAAACTGCAATTTTTTATTCACTGCAATTGGGGGGGAAACAAATTCACCCGAACTAAACGCAACTACTGTACGGGCTCAGTCACATCTGACTCCCAGGTCCAGTGACAAACTGATGTCTTTAAGGCCTTAAAAAAAAAGGACAGCTTGGGTTGGAGCCAGTCTAATCACTGGAGGAATGACATTTTAGAGGTCAGGTGCCATGCAAGGTCATCCTGCTTAATAATATGCCCTTATTATACCTCTGTTTTTCCACCCGCCCCAGTTACCTGACCGGGAGCTTCTAATACCTTTCAAAAGGCGTTAAAGATCTGTTTCTTCCTGGGTCAGGAAGCAGCACAATCCTGTCGGACAAAGTTCTGCTCCGTGTCCTTAATGTTTTCATGCATCTATTATTAGCTCACTGCGTTATTTTTATATGGACTTAATTTGAGGTTTACTAGTTATTCAGGCTGTCCCTAAGTTGCCCGCTGAGTAGGCCACCATATAAACAGAACAAATATGTTTTATTTAAGGGTTTAAATATCGGCAAGCGTGCTTGTACTAAAACATTGCGTGATTTCTTGGGTGTTTTTATTTTAGATCAACGGCATCGGTCTAATTCCTTGACTCGGGCAGACGGGCAGCCTCGGGATTCGATTCTGGCGTGGCCAGAGAAGAAGCAAAGGTACTCCCCCGCCCCACCAGCTGTTTTGTGGATCAGGCCGATTTAAAACAAGATGGTCTGCGCTGAGGTTGAACCAAATAATCAGTGACCGATTTCAAATCCCTGAGCGTCACTTGTTAAAAGGCAGCAAACGTCAGTGGCTACCTGTAAACCCGTAAGGCTTGTTCTAGACATCACAAGTATATTTTTATTAGTCCAGACTTGGTCAACTCTGATATAGTGTTTTTTTTCCCCTTTAATTTGTACTCTGTGTGATAAAATAGTTTTATCTTTTTTTAAAATATTGTAAACCGTCCGGTTAAAATAGAGATGATAGATAGATAGATAGATAGATAGATAGATAGATAGATAGATAGATAGATAGATAGATAGATAGATAGATAGATAGATAGATAGATAGATAATAGAGATAGATAGAGATGATAGATAGATAGATAGATAGACAGACAGACAGACAGACAGACAGACAGACAGACAGACAGACAGACAGACAGACATAGGTAGGTAGGTAGGTAGGTAGACATAGATAAATAAAGATGATAGAGAGATGGTATAGATATAAATAGATGATAGATAGATAGATAGATAGATAGAGATAGATAGATAGATAGATAGATAGATAGATAGATAGATAGATAGATAGATAGATAGATAGATAGTAGAGATAGATAGAGATGATAGATAGATAGATAGATGATAGATATAGATAGACACAGATAGACAGATAGGTAGACATAGATAAATAGAGATGATAGAGAGATGGTATAGATATAAATAGATGATAGATAGATAGATAGATAGATAGATAGATAGATAGATAGATAGATAGATAGATAGATAGATAGATAGATAGATAATAGAGATAGATAGAGATGATAGATGATAGATATAGATAGACACAGATAGACATAGATAGGTAGACATAGATAAATAGAGATGATAGAGAGATGGTATAGATATAAATAGATGATAAATAGATAGATAATAGAGATAGATAGAGATGAGAGAGAGAGAGAGCTTTAGATATAGATAGATAGATCTAGATAGATGTAGATATATATATATAGATATATATTTTCTCCCCAAAGCACACTTCTAACAGTTGTCTCTTTTAGGCCTATTTCACAACCCACACCGTTCGGTCTTCACCACGCGGCGAGCAGCGACGCAGACCCCAGCTCTGGCGATAGCATTAGCTTGGCCAGGTCCATCAGCAAAGACAGCCTGGCCTCCAACATTGTCAACATCACCCCGAAACAGCAGCTCCCCTCTGCCCCCGTGAAAAGCAGCGGGAAAAGCTTGCTGAATAACGTGGAGATCGAGGACGACGAGGAAGAACTGATCGCCATCATTCGGCCCGAGGCCACCCCAAACCACGGCAGCCTGGAACTTCAGTGTGGGCCGGCTCGATCGCCTGGTTTTGCCGGCACCGCCTGGACTCAGAAATCGCCGAGCGAGGCTTCGGAAAATAAGCCGGAGAGTTTTTTCCTGGAACCGTTAATGCCCGCCCTTCTACGGCCAGCCAAGGAGAAGCAGGTCATCAATAAGGAGGACGAATGTGGAGAAGGGAAAACCAGAGGTTATGTGACCAAGAGACTGAGTGAAGGGCACACGGGGTTGGCCCGTAAGAAAACCAACAGCAGTCACAGCGATCACAGCCTTAACAGGACTTTCAGCGTGGCTTCCAGTTCTGAACTAACCGTGGTTGCGGGTCCCAGTTTGGCCGAGCCCCTGGTGCACTCCGACGTCAGGATAGAGCCCTTTTGTCCCCAAGCGAGCAGCAGCGTGGAGCCCTCCTCTCAAGAGCGGCCTTTGGCGGGGTTCTTCCTGCACGCTGCCAAAGCAGAGGAGGCCGTGTCCGGCAGCACCCACCTTGGTTGTCCCCAAAGCCCCAATTCCCACCTCCCGGAGACCTCGTGGACGATGGTCCGGCAAGACTCCGACTCGTCCATCCTAGATATGGAGGAGGCCGACCAAGACATGGTGGCCGAGGACCACCCTCTGATTGCCAAGTACATAGGAGAGGAGGAATCGGCCAAGCTTCAGGAAGACATGAAGGTCAAGGAGCACGAAGATAAAGACGACGCCAGCGGGCGGTCCAGCCCGTGCCTGAGCACAATCTCCCAGCTGAGCAGCGTCTCCATGACAAGCGGGAGCGCCCGGATGACCAGCTTTGCCGAGCGGAAGTTTCAACGGCTGAACAGTTACGAAACCAAATCCAGCACCAGTAGCTCTCAGAAAACCACCCCGGATGGATCCGAGTGTTGTCCGCCTCCGCTCACCACCTGGAAACAGAGGAGGGAGCAGAGTCCCACCAGACAGAGCAAAGACAACGTGAATGTCTTGGCCTCTGAGCTGGTCCAGCTGCACATGCAGCTGGAGGAGAAGCGGAGAGCCATCGAGGCTCAGAAGAAGAAGATGGAGGCCCTCTCCGCCAGGCAGCGGCTAAAACTAGGCAAGGCGGCCTTCTTGCACGTGGTGAAGAAAGGCAAGGGGTCAGAGATGTCTCCACCCCTGAAGCCGGAACACTTTGCCAAGGAGTTCTCCGGCCACAACGGGGAAGGCCTAGAGGAGGACGCTTTGAGTTCCAAAACGGAGGCGTTCCTTACGAAAGAGGAAGCGGGCGAAGACGAAATTCCCAAGGGGAAGGTTCAGGAAATGGTTGGCTTTGTGGAGGAGAACGTTCCCAGAGAGCCGGCCATCCACGAAATCGAGAAAAGCAAAATGATCTCCGCCGCTCTCCTGGAAGAGAACCTGGAGTCGGCCGACTTCGGCGAATGTGACCTCTCCATCGAGAAGCTGAATGAAACCATCAGCACCCTTCAGCAGGCCATCCTGAAGATCTCCCAGCAGCAAGAACTTCTCATGAAGGCCCCAACCATGTCCTCAACACGAGGAGGAGGAGGAGGAGGAGGCGGCTCTCAGGACCAAAAGATAAAAGCCCCCATCCACTTTGTGGAGCCCCTCTCCCCTACTGGCACCGGTAATCTCCGCAAGCCACCCAGGCTCGGTCAAGGCCGAAGTCCCCGTTCGGGAAGGCCGTCTGAACTCAAAGTGGCCAAGGACCGTTCCCACACCACGCCTCGCATCAAGACCCCGACGCCCAGCGTCGACACCTTGCCCCATTTGAGACAATTCCCATGTAACCATTCGCCCAAGGTGGAGACGGCTCTTGAAAACCACCTGGCTCCAATGAGCACTCCTCAGGAGAAGTTTTTCTTTGAGAATTACCGGCTCTGCGACGATAACCAGAGAGGGCCGTTGGTTTTGTCCTCTTCCAAAGACACCAACATCCTCACGGAAGCCCTCAAAGATGTGAACAGCAACGTGGAAGACTTTCACCTGGCTTGCTTCGAGGTCTCGGGCAAGGAGAACATCCACATGGAAGAAGCT
>NW_015395143.1:15034-19284 GCF_001527695.2 Protobothrops mucrosquamatus | reverse complement strand
ATCCATGTAAAAATCTCCAATTCTGAAGCCATCCAAGATACGAAACTCCTTTCTCTGCATTAACAACCGAGCGGATGTAGTTAAGAACCGCAACTGTGTGTTGTTCGCCAGAGTCCAGGGCTGTATCTGGACCCTGCAACGGGAAGGCCACTTCTGTGTTCTATGGCAACAGCAAAGTGCTCCATATTCATTCTCAGCAAGGCTTCCCCAGGGCTCTGTTTCTTCCGTGTTGCTTCTCTTGGTCTTGACAGGGAACATTTATTGCTCTTTGTCTCTCTGGACCAGTCCAAGCGAGCTGCCTGGTGCTCTGCTTGTCTGCTTTTCTGTTTCCAATGATGCTCTTCCCCAGCCTGGCACGACAGTTCTTTCCAGCCACTCTTAGGATCAATGCAATCCCATCTGTCTCAAAGAAAGAGGGATGCAATATCTGCTTGCTGGTGCCTCTTTTGGAAATCCCACTGGCCCCATTCCCATCAAAGGGAGAACTCTCGGGTGGTTGAGTTGATCCTCAAGCCAATTCGGCCTGGAGACTCCCCCTCCCTTCCTCAAGCAAGTGGTTGATCCCAGCTAGGCTTCATGGTCTACTCCAGTTAGCTGTGTCTCCTCTGCATGGATCTAGCCACCCAGATACTCCTTTGCTTAGAAAAGAATATTTGTAGCTCAAGAGTAGAACTTGATGCTCTCTGAACTTAATCGTTTGATCATCCAACTAGGGAACAGCATCAGTGCTAGAAGGGGGGGTGCGAAGTGGAGGAGGAGGAGGAGGAGGAGGAGGAGGAGGAGGAGGAGGACGACAACTGTGGGGTCCTTGATATACTCTGAGCTTGCAGACATTTGATTACCCAATTAGGTAGCATTATAAGTTTTATTGAGTGTGGGGTTTAACACTCTTTTTATATACAAATATTCATCATCATTGGCATCCTTCAGTCTAGAGAGACTATGATTTTGTGCTCTGGAAATGCCAGTCCCTTCCACACTGGGGGCAGATACAATCTGTCCCCTGTCCACCCCCAGATTTCGCTGGTTCCGGGACTGCCTCTTGCCTCAGCCTGCCGCCCAAGTGTCTCTTCGAATTGGAGAAGGCCATGCTGGGTCTTTAGCCTCCAGGCTGAACGATCAGAGGTCAAGGATTCCCAGCTGTTAATGTCCATTCCCAAGGCCTTTAGGTCCCTCTTGCAGATATCCTTATATTGCAGCTCAGGTCTCCCTCTGGGGCGCTTTCCCTGCACTAGTTCTCCATACAGGATAATCTTTCGGAATCCGACCGTCAGCCATTCTCACGACATGCCCAAGCCAGCGTAGACATCGCTGCTTCAGTAGTGTATATATGCTAGAGATTCCAGCACATTCCAGGACTGCACTATTTGGAACTTTGTCATATTATGCTTTGCATATAAACAGGGAGAAAACCCCCACACCTACTAGCACTCATGATGTTACCTAATGAGGTAATGGAACATCTGTAACTAAATAACCCAGCACATCTTTCTTTCTCCTTTGTTTAGTCCAGGGTTGGAAAAGCAAAAGATTTGGGGCTGGATGCTCCCTAATTGCAAAAACCGCACGCAAGTTGAGACTCCTGGGCAAGAAAGGAAAGCAGATGGCCAATAAACCCATAATGGGATCTGTTTAACTGCACACCAGTGAATTAACTACAACTGGCTGGGTTCAGACAAGTTGGTGAGCCATCATCCATGGTTTACAAGCCCCGGGCGGCTGAGTTGTACCAGTCAGTGAGCCACACCAAACAACCCCATTATACAGTAGCTCCACATGGTGGGAAACGAGCCACTGAGCAGAAAGCAGGACCCCAACGTTGATCTGACATTTTCCCTTCACTCCCCTCTTCCCCCCAGTGAGCCTGCAACTCCTCCAACAATTCCTCAGAAGGAATCCAGTCCTCGGTATAAATAAAGTTCCCTTCACAAGGTATTTGTCCCACCCAAATCTCAGCCATTAAGATAGCTCATAAAATAAGAGACACGAGTCTTATATGGAGCCATCAAAAACCTTAAGAATTTTACTAGTCTGAGTATCAGAGACCTTGCAAATGCCTGTCTTGAAATTTCTCTTTTCCTTCATCCAGATGGGTTGACGGGGGGAGAGGAGGAGATGGCACAAATTCTCAGTAGCTTCATTTCCTGTGACACGCAATCATTTATTAGTTGGGCTGTAATAAGTTGTATATCATCCCTTACCTGGCAACTTTTAAGACTTCTGGACTTCAACTCCCAGAATTCCCCAGCCAGCGAGTTCTAGGAGTTGAAGTCCACAAGTCTTAAAGTTGCCAGGTTTGGAGACCCCTGCCCTCCTGTAATCAAAAATATGTATCTGCAGATATTTGTTCCTCTGATACGCTGCCAGAGTTGACATGGGTGGCCTCGCCTCGCTTTCCGACAATGGGCTCATTTGCTAAGAACTGACAGTGACTGGACGGCTGCAATCGGCCTGTCAGTCTGCCAGCAGCACTCCTGCCAGTGAGGGGTTACAAGGGCACCGAACCCCAGTTTTGGGGTTCCCCAAGTCAGGGACCCCTCTCTGACCGGGGGGGAGGGGGTTCCACAGGGGCCCTTTGCATTCTCCTCAGCTTAGAAGGAGCAAGAACAAGGAGCAGCTTTGATGATGGAGTTGCGGGTTCCCCCAGGAGGAGCAGTGAGTCAACCCTGGCCCAAATAAAAGACGACTCTTCCCTCAGGCATCGATCCAGGAGCTGAAATTCACATACGTCATGGGTGGTCCTCAACTGAGCCCAAAATTTCCATTGCTTAAGTTAATTTTGCCACAGTTGTTAAGTGAATCACTGCAGTTGATAAGTTAGTAGCCCGGTTGTTACGTGAATCTGGTTTCCCCCATTGACTTTGCTTGACAGAAGGTCGCAAAAGGGGATCCCGTGACACACACCCCGGGACGCTGCAACCGTCACAAGTACATGCCAGTTGCCGAGCGTCTGAATTCTGATTGTGTGACCACTGGGGAGGCTGCAACAGTCGTAAATGTGAGGAATAGTCACAAGTCACTTTTTCGGTGCCCTTGTAACTTTGAAGGGTCACTAAATGAATGCTTGCATGTCAAGGAGTAGCTACATGCTTTGCAGTTGTCAGACACCCCCCAAAGCCAGGAAGGACATGTAGTGAACCTTCCAAGTAGATTTCTTTGTTGTTCCACAGTTATGGACAGAAATGTGCCAGACTAAAGCAGATTGCTATCCACATGAAGCCTATATGCTGGGAACTATTAAGAAGGGACTGTCTTCACCCTCTTTCTCTCACACAAACTTTTGCTTTTTCCTCTGGAATGCACCCTCTCCCTCCTGAGAAACCACCTCCAGGTTACATGCCATCTCAGTAACAGCCTCCGCAATAAACCACAGTAACACTCCAATATTCACACATCTGTTCGATGTCATCGTATGTCTAGGTACCGGTATCCAAACAGCTGCCTCAAATACATCAGTTGTGGTGTTTGCATGATGATGTTTTTCCGTGTGTCCTCCTCTTGAGAGTCCCCTTCCTTGGGGTCGCCTGAGCAGTGCAAAACGGGTGTGGAGCCTTCTTGGATAGAAAACATCCTGCAGCCACGAAAGCTCCACACCCATTTGCACCACTCAGGTGACCCTGAGGACACAGGTAGATCTCCAAGTGGCCTCAGCGACTCTCTAAAAGAAGGCAAATGACCAGCTGTCTGCAAGGAGTATAAATCCTTCCACTCCCCACCATACAGTCAGAGCTGAAAAGGTGCTTGGATGGGAAGTGAAACGTCTTCAAAAGAAACACAAGAAAGTCCAGTTGCCTCCTGAAAAAAAAAAGCACCTTTGGGACAACCATACCTGGATGAGAACCTCCATAGAAATACAGCCAGACAGAAAACTGGAGGTTTGTTTTTTTTTGTGTCTGGTTTTAGAGCAGAGATTGTTTGCTTTCTGGAAAAGCTGGAGCAGTTTCAGTGTCAACTTTCCTACAGCTAGTTTTCCACGCACAGACACCAACTGCCAGACCCCTTTATTGTCAGGAAGAAAGGAAGCAGCTGCGGTGCCAAAGGGCTGCCCAGCTACACTCCACACTCAAAGTCAAATTCAACACACACAGAAAGAAAGAAAGAAAGAAAGAAGGAAAGAAAGAAAGAAAGAAAGAAAGAAAGAAAGAAAGAAGGAGGGAGAGAGAGAGAGAGAGAAGGAAGGAAAGAAAGAAAGAAAGAAAGAAGGAAAGAAAGAAAGAAAGAAAGAAAGAAAGAAAGAAAGAAAGAAAGAG
>NW_015395143.1:10831-14848 GCF_001527695.2 Protobothrops mucrosquamatus | reverse complement strand
GAAAGAAAGAAAGAAAGAGAAAGAAGGAAGGAAAGAAAGAAAGAAAGAAAGAGAGAGAGAGAGAGAGAGAGAGAAAGAAGGAAGGAAGGAAAGAGAGAGAGAGACAGAAGGAAGGAAGGAAGGAAAGAAAGAGAAAGAAAGAAAGAAAGAAAGACAGACAGAAAGAAAGAAAGAAAGAAAGAAAGAAAGAAAGAAAGAAAGAAAGAAAGAAAGATGCTAATGGGTGCAAGGTCCTCAGGGTCACCTGAGCAGTACAAATAGGTGTGGAGCCCTCTTGGGTAGAAAACATCCTGCAGCCACGAAGGCTCCACACCCATTTGCACACTCAGGTGACCCTGAAGACACAGGTAAATCTCCAAGGGGCCTCAACGACTCTCCAAAAGAAGGCAAATGACCAGCTGTCTGCAAGGAGTATAAATCCTTCCACTCGCCACCATCCAGTCAGAGCTGAAGAAGCTTCTTGGATGGGAAGTGAAACGTCTTCAAAAGAAACACAAGAAAGTCCAGATGCCTCCTGAAAAAAAAAAGCACCTTTGGGTCTGGCTGAGTTTTTGGAGAGCCAGGCTGGATGGGCAAATTTTGCACAACCGAAGGTCATAGTTGACAGTCCTGGCTTAGCTGCTCTGGCTTCTTTGGGAGGATAAAAAGTAAGGGGGGCTTTTAATTCCCCCCCCTTCATGGTACATTTCTTAGGGACTTTCGCTAAGTTCTCCTGCCTGAAAATGGTGGGAAACATGTCGTTGCTCTTAGGGGTCAGTGGTCAAGGCCAACCTTTTCAAAGAGACAGTAGAACAATGTTTCTCAACCTTGGCAACTTGAAGGTGGGTGGACTTCAACTCCCAGAATTCCCCAGATGAAGCTGAAGTCCCATATTTTAAACTGCTGAGCTTGAGAAATGCTGGACTGGGGAACTGAACAGCCTTTTGTTCTGGGAGGGGCCGGCTGTTTCCTGGCCTGTCCTGCTTGGCAGGGAAGAGATAGTCCTCGGCTTACAACAGCTGGTTTAATGAACGTTCAAAGTTACAATGGCACTGAAAAAATTGACTGATGACCGTTTTTCACACTTACAACGTTCATCCCCCTAGTCCAGGGGTAGGCAACCTTGGCTCTTTTATGACTCGTGGACTTCACCTCCCAGAATTCCTGAGCCAGCCATGCTGAGGGGAAAGGGAGAGGTTTCCAAGCTGAGCCATGCTGGCTCAGGAATTCTGGGAGTTGAAGTCCACGAGTCATAAAAGAGCCAAGGTTGCCTACCCCTGCCCTAGTCACTGCTTAACAACTGACACTTCAGCTGCTTGGCAACCGACTCATATTTATGACTGTTGCAGGGCCCCGGGGTCACATGATCCTCCTGACAAGCAAAGTCAATGGTGAAGCCAGATTCACTTAACAACCATGTTAACTTAACAGCAGTGATTCACTTAACAACTTGGACAAGAAAGAACGTAAAATGGGGCAAAACTCACTTAACTGTCTCACTTTAGCAACAGAAATGATGGGCTCAGTTGTCATAAGTTGAGGACTATCTGTATTTGCAGCCGCCCTGAGTCCTACGGGAGAAGGGCGGGATATAAATCCAAATAAATAAATAAATAAATAAATCTCCCCTTCGGCTCTGCCTATTTTTCACAGCTCTAAACCAGGCAGCAGTTGGGAGTTTTCCTGTCCTCTGTTTGGTGCTACCAGGAAGGTTGTGTTAGCCTGAATCTCACAATACAGATGCCAGCCAGAAAGGCAGGCAAGCAGAGAAGAACTGAAATACAACAATATAGGTCTGGTTTCTTTTATTGCATACAATTGCACTCTTAAAAACCACATAGAAGTCATTGACAGACTTCTGTTCTCAACTTTTGGTTTGCATTTATCTATTAAATTTATATATGTGACTCCGTGCAGCTTAGAACATAATAAAAACCATATTATAAAACGTTGTTGTTGTTAGTTGAGAAGTCGTGTCCGACCCATCTTGACCCCATGGACAACGTTTCTCCAGGCCTTCCTGTCCTCTACCATCTTCTGGAGTCCATTTAAGTTCACGCCTCCTGCTTCAGGGACTCCATCCAGCTACCTCCTTCTCTGTCGTCCCCTTCTTCTCTTGCCCTCCATCTTTCCCAGCATTAGGCTCTTCTCCAGGGAGTCCTTCCTTCTCATTAGGTGGCCAAAGTACTTGAGTTTCCACTTCAGGATCTGGCCCTCTAAAGAGCAGTCAGGGTTGATCTCCTCTGGGACTGACCGGTTTGATCGCCTTGCAGTCCAGGGGACTCGCAGGAGTCTTCTCCAGCACCAGAGTTCAAAGGCCTCCATTCTTTGACGCTCAGCCTTTCTTATGGTCCAACTTTCACCGCCATACATTGCAACTGGGAAAACCATGGCCTTGACTATACACACTTTTGTTGGCAGGGTGATGTCTCTGCTTTTTAGTATGCTGTCTAGATTTGCCATAGCTTTCCTCCCCTTAAAACCTTAAAAAGAAGCAAAATGGTAACTTTATATTTACATTGTTAAGAAGTAGCTAAGATATTCTTACTGGGAAAGAATATTTTATGTGCTTCTGAGGCTTCTCCAAACACTGCTGAACACACTACAGTGTAAACCCACAAACAAAACTAGAGTTTGTTAATGATGGAAGAACAATATCCCCTGCAACTGCCCATAATATGAAACTAATAATTCTAATTATTTAATTCAGTGAAAGGTATAGCCAGCATTTCGATGACAACCACAGTACTTAGACCGTGATTAGTGTTTCTGTTTTGACTGAAGCGGATTCTTAAGCATACTTGTTTGTAGCTGAAGTTGTGGTTGAATATATGTCAAAGCACCGACATAAAAAATTAATCTGTTTCTCCTCTGAAATGACGTTGTGTTAGCCCAGCGGTCTTTAAACTTGGCAACTTTTAAGTGGACTTCAATTCCCAGAATTCCTCAGCCAGCATGGAACTCAATTCCCAGAAGTCTGGGGATAGAAGTCCACAAGTCGTAAAGTTGACAAGTTTGGAGACCCCCAGGGTGGCCCGTTGCAGTGAAAGCCCACCCGAGCCACAGGACTCCTTTAAGAACCAGGGGGGATGTGTGTCAACAGTCTGGACTTTTGGAGGCAAGGGCTGCGTGAAGTGGTTGTCGGAACGTGGCAGTGAGATCACACAAGAAAGCTTTGCTAAGGGTGGCAGCCTGTCTCTTGCTGCCAGGTGTGGGCATCCTCCCTCAGCAAAACTGGCCAAATCAGAGGACCGGCTGAGAACTGAGGACGCAGCCCCACCTAGTGGCAGGAAAGGCGAGCCTTCAAACCCAGTGTTTGACACTGCAGCTCTTGCCACAATAGAAGAGAAGAGAAGAGAAGAGAAGAGAAGAGAAGAGAAGAGAAGAGGAGGACAGATTGTAGAATGGAGTAGAGTAGAGTAGAGTAGAGTAGAGTAGAGTAGAGTAGAGTAGAGTAGAGTAGAGTAGAGTAGAGTAGAAGCTGGAAGGGACCTTGGAGGTCTTCTAGTCCAGCCCCCTGCTCAAGCAGGAGAACCTATATCATCTCAGGTGACTGTCTAGTCTCTTCTTAAAAACCTCCAGTGATGGAGCATCCACGATCTCTGAAGGCAAGCTGTTCCACTGAAACTTTGCTCTTCAGCCAATTCCACTTTGGAACCGTTTTTCCTGTTCACAGAAGTCTGTCAGGTGGAGCAAAACTCCAAGTTGGTGGGCCGGGGTGTGTGTGTGTCAAGCTGTTGGTTGGCAAAGAAAGAAGATAGTAGACCAGCAGCTGACTCTTGGGGCAGGCCTTCAGCTGCTCCTCTGGTCCTTTCCGGGGCTTGCCCTGGAGGTCTTAAAAGGCCGGAAAAGGCCCCCCTGCAGCCTCCTGGGTGTCCGGCAACCACACACCTACTTGCACATCCCTCCAAAGACCACTTAATACAGCGAGGAGGATCTGAGCTGGATCTGAGCAGCTGCTTCTTTGGGGCTCCTGAAGAAGCCATTCTCAGCCAGGCTGCAGGCTGACCCAGCCAAGGGACCCTGGCATCTTCCCTC
>NW_015395143.1:5360-10012 GCF_001527695.2 Protobothrops mucrosquamatus | reverse complement strand
GCTTGGAAACCTCTCCCTTCCCCTCAGCATGGCTGGCTCAGGAATTCTGGGAGTTGAAGTCCACGAGTCATAAAAGAGCCAAGGTTGCCTACCCCTGGTCTATGCCTAGGCCGCTTTCTGACTCGTGGACTTCAACTCTCAGAATTCCTGAGCCAGCATGGGGAAAACTATGGCCCCTTCATGATCGGTGGACTTCAACCAGCAGAATTCCTGAGCCAGCATGGGGGAACTATGGCCCCCTCATGACTCGTGGACTTCAACTCCCGGAATTCATGAGCCAGCATGGGGGAACTATGGCCCCCTCATGACTCGTGGACTTCAACTCCCGGAATTCCTGAGCCAGCGTGGCTCAGCTTGGAAACCTCTCCCTTTCCCCTCAGCATGGCTGGCTCAGGAATTCTGGGAGTTGAAGTCCACGAGTCATAAAAGAGCCAAGGTGGCCTACCCCTGTCTTAGACCACTAAATGAGAGCAGACGTTCTCATCTCCCACTGCGTTCCTGTTCCCGTGGAAGAGAAGTGCGTTTGTCAACCTTGGCAACTTTAAGATGTGAGGACTTCAACTCCCAGCAGCACTCAAGATGACATGAATCTATCTTAGCTTGGGGACAGCTCAGTCTGCGGCCTGAAACTGATGCCCTGTGAGTCAGGAACCAAGGCTCTCCTACCGCAATATGCAGGGCAGAGAGGCAGGAGAGGCCCTCTTTAAAAATTTAAGAAAAAAAAAGCAGCAGCCTTGATCCCTGCTCAGCATCTAGCAAATTCTACGCAGTGCCCCCCTCCCCGCCCTCAAAAAGGGGGTTGAACTGAGCTGTGGGGATTTTCCAAACAGGGAAGACGGTACGAAACCATCCATTCTTCTCTCCAGTTCTTCTGCAACTGGCAAAGAACGGACACTCAACTGGTGTCCCCTCCACTCTGCACCCTCAGTTCAAGCTCTCTACATGCTCCTGCTTGGGTCATTTCCAAAAGAGGACAGGTTGGGAGGAGGAACAACACGGAAAGGATGAAGAAAGATGCTTGAACTCAGGAGCCAGGCCCAGTTCAGGGGGAGGCCCCACTTCACCAAAATCGGAAAAATCTCCGCGTCATAAAATGCTTTTATGTTTGATACACCACAGTTCAGCCTTAAATTAAAACAGCCTAACTGCAAACACTGAGAATAATTATTGGGGGTATATCCCTCCTTTTATGATCAACTCAAGGCGGCAAACATACTTAATACCCCTGCTTGTCTTCCCCAACAACCTGTGAGGTGAGTTGGGCTGAGACAGCAAAACTGCCCCCAAATCATGTAATAATAATAATAATAATAATAATAATAATAATAATAATAATAATAATAATAATAATAATAATAATAATAATAATAATAATAATAATAATAAAGTTGGAAGGGACCTTGGAGGTCATCTAGTCCAATCCCCTGCTCAGGCAGGAAACCCTATACCATTTCAGACAAATGGCTGTCCAGTCTCTTCTTAAAAACTTCCANCCCCACCGCCACGCAGACTCGTATCCCGGGGCAGGGGGTCGCGCTACGTGTGAGCGTTTGCAACCGGGGGTGGTGGCGGTGGTGGTGGCGGTGGGTAGCGGGTGCTCGTTCCAATGAGCTCCGCTGGAATTGCGGGTCTCTCGGGGCCGCCGCAAGCGGGCAGGCGGCTGCTAAGGAGGGCGTCGGGGGGGTCGCCCCTCTCCCTTCTAAAGACGCTGGCCGTCGTTTCTGCAACCCCAACCTCCGAGGGCCGTAAGCATGACTTTTGCAAGGGTGTGTAGCTCCTCTAGTGCCCAGGCACAGTTGGAAATAATACTACGGGCCACCGTGCCAGGCTTTTGGCACACAGTTGCATCGCTATTTAGTCCGCGCGTCCCCCCCCCAAGATGTGCGTTTGTTTTCTCACAATCCACTGCTAGTAGTTTCTGTGTGTGAAAAGTGATGCAAAGAGCGGAAAAAGAAGGAAGTACCTGAAGGAACTCCCCTTTCTTTCGTCCCTGCCCCATCCCCTTTTTGGCGAGTTCCAGGTGAGACAGTTTGTGCGAGTGTGTGTGTGTGTGTGTGTGTGTGTGTGTGTAAACATCTTCAACTCCAGAAGTCTGCTGAGGGAGAATTTCCCACAGGAGACCAACATTTTTGCTCCATGTTCAATGCAGCTTCCTTGGTAGATTCGTGCTCCAAACTGTTTCTAAATTGTTGGTATGAACCAACAGGTCTTATCTTGCAGATTTATAAAGGGGCTTGTGGCTTTACTGAAGTTTTTGCTAGCCGGGCATTCGGTGATCCTTTAGGAGGGCAGCTCCAGAATTCCCAGCCAAAGTGGCACTTGGGAACTTGTACCTTTAGCTGCTTTATGGAGCTTGATAATTGCTTCAATTTTCTTGGCACCTCCCTTGCAAGAAATCATTTTAGCCACAGAGAAGTTTAACCAAGAAACTCGGCCATGTAGAAGAACGCTACGATGTTTACTGGTTTTCACCAAAGGCCCTTTTTTTTTCTGAAAAGGGTCAAAGCTTCGAATGGAGGTAATTTCTGAAACAAGTGGACCGGTTCCTTCTGTGGCTCAGCAGTGGAAGGGCCTTGGTTACGACGCCCCAGAGTGATTAAAAAGTCAAGACGGCAGTGAAAACAATGTGACTGATCTTCTGCCCACTCGGCTTCCATTGCTCTTTCCTAAACCAACATCTCAACTTTTTGGCCACAGGCTTGGGGGGGTCCCTGGTCCCTGTGGATTAGATCTTTTGCTTGGGCACTTTTCTTTTTCTTTTCTTTTTTAAATCTAGGCTGTTGTGCAGGCAAACAGCTTCCCAAGTTGCTTTCTTGCCCTCCATTGGTGAACATCAATCTAGGCAACGAGCATCAAGAAAAGGAAAACTATCCAGTCCAGTCCAAAGCTAAAGATAATTGATTAATGATTATGAGTCATCAGAGCTTTCCTAGAAACTTGTTGTTCTGATATCTTTCAGTGGAACCGGGAATTGGGTTGTCCCCTGCAAGGAGAAATAATCCCTTGTTCTTGCCTTACCTGGTGGCCCTCAAAGGTGGGCAGAGAAAGGGGCTTCCTTGGGTCTGGAGAGTCTGATCTTTCTGGGGCTTGAACTGGGGAAGACTGGCGAGGTATGAATTTACAAACAAGAGGAAAGTGAACATGTTAGTGCAAGTCCAGGCACAAATGTGTGTGGTGCTAATGAGTGTGTATGTGTGTGTGTGTAATAGCCAGGTATTGACCAATGTTCCTGGGCACCCCAACACATTCCCTTATGGGGCGTTTCCCACACTGTGGACATAGACTGATCAGAGACTCACTTCTGCTCCTTTTCCTGTGTGTTTCGAGGTTCTACTTGTCTGAACTAGCAGAAGCTGAGAATCTGAAACCACTGGTTATTGTGTGTGCAAACCCTCAGGCAGAATATTGCTCTACGTATCTGTGCCCATGCAGGTGTGTGTGTTTGTATCTGTGTGTGAGACAGAAATGCTAAGATGATTTTGATATCGAGTTGGGTTCTCCATCGTGGCCAACCAAGGGCACCATCGTAAGAGAAAGTGGCTCCGAGGGTGGATGTCAACGCAGTGTGGGAAGGGACACATCCCAGCAGTGCTTCCTAGAAGTGAACAGGAGAGAATGTTCCTACCAAAGGCCCAATGTGCCTTCAGGGGAAGGACTTAGATGAGGTTTCTATGATCCCAACAATGAGGTGTCTATGGTGGGGATGTTGGTGGGGGATGGAGGCAGCGTGG
This sequence comes from Protobothrops mucrosquamatus, assembly GCF_001527695.2. Lineage (NCBI taxonomy): Eukaryota > Metazoa > Chordata > Lepidosauria > Squamata > Viperidae > Protobothrops > Protobothrops mucrosquamatus. The sequence goes on along the minus strand of NW_015395143.1, from coordinate 6,281 downwards.
GGTGGCTGGAGGTCTTTTTGGGCAATGCTCTGGCCCATCCCCAGCTAGGCAGACGGGCCAGAGCATCACCCAGAAGGAGCTCCAGCCACAGAGACCTCATTGTTCACTCCAGGTGAATCTCGTATCAAGAGAGATGATGGGAAGAGTTGGCTCCAGTGCCAAGACAGGCATCATTTGAAGGAGGCTGAAGTATATATCCTGTACTTATGCTGGTACATTGCAACCTTCAGCTCTGCTGATGCAGCACCTTAACTAGGTTTATTGGCTGGGGCTTCAGCTCAATTGCAGGGCTTTCGATCTCTCTGTCCGCCTTCTGAGTCACCCAAGATAAAGTTTCAGAAAGAATTAGCTTGAGAGATTATGCTCCAAAAGAGGATAAATATAATTTAGGACTCTAAACCTCACATAAACTCTAATTGTCTCTTCCTCCACATCCCCCCCAGAGAAGCCTTAAGGACACCCCCCCACCAAGGACGTCTGTGCAAACATACAGCCATGTGCCTCATCTTGGCACACTGATCAGGGAGCTAGGTCTCATTGGGGCCCCTGTTGTTTGATGGCACCCAGGTCTTCAAAATGCCCAACCCCGGGCACCATCTGCCCCACTGCGGTTTTGGAAATCTTGCTTGGCAGGGGCCAGATAAGCTCCTGGTGCTTTGGCTTTACGGAGGAGACCAGCAGAGCATTAAATGGGAAAGAAAGGGAAGAAGGTACTTGATTGATGTGTGTGTGTGTGTGTGTTTGTGTGTGTGGTCAGTTTTGGCTCCTGGTGATTGCCTGGACTACAGTATAGTAGTTCCGACACTTTTCTGAGCAAGTTTTCAGAAGTGGTTTTCATTGCCTGCTTTCTAGGGCTGAGAGAGAGCGACCAGCCCCAGGTCACCCAACTGACTTCATGCCCAGAGTGGGACTAGAACTCAC
>NW_015395143.1:0-3417 GCF_001527695.2 Protobothrops mucrosquamatus | reverse complement strand
GAAGCTCTCAGACAGGATTCCAGCTGGACCCCAGATTGGGGGGGGGCAGGGGGAATGGGTCTCGCCCCCAGAGAGGAAGTCAGATAGGAACTATACTGCATCCAGTGGGTTAAAGCTCAGGCTGCAGCTGACTCCTGTGGAGCTATATCAGGTCAAAGCTGGCTGGTGCTGCTGCCGCTGAATTTTCTTCTGTTTCCCTCTGTGTCATGCACAAGACTGACACACATCGGCACCTGTGGTCAGCTCTATACATAGAATGCAAGGCTCCCTTGTTGCAAACGAATTTTCAGCGGGATAGGACTCCCGTTTCTCCGTTGCACAAGCCGCTCGCCTTGAAAATAAAACCTCCACAGCAGAAATTTGAGCGATTCTGAATGGTTGGTGAATCTATGCAAGGTTTTCTGTGCATGCACGGAGTGCAGCCCTAATGAAAGAACTCAGTAGGTGGGTTGGAGAACAGATTCAGGGGGGGCCTTTTATGGAAGTGGGAGAGGGAGCAGACCCAAAAGCGGTTTGCGTTTTTTTGGCTTGGTGCAGACGTCTGTCCCCACAGGGGTTCAGTCTGCTTTTCTGAGGAGAATGAAATGGGCAGCCTCCCCCTGTTTGCAGAGAGGGGGCAGGTGAAGACTCTAGAGCAGGGGTTGCCAACTACTGGGCCATGGCCTGCTGGCCAACGGGCCGCGGGACAGGCTGGCCACTGCGCGCACTCACACCCACTCATGCTAGCGCCGCTGCTATGCAAATGGGGCACCGTGTATGGCGTGCGGCAAAAATAAAACACCGTGTGGCAAAAACAGGGCACCACATGGTGAAAACATAGCACCGCAAGCCGAAAATGTGGCACCGCTGGCGAGTGTCACGTGGGTGCTAGCACCGCCCCATTTGCGTCGCCCGTGCTCGCAGCCCCATTTGTGTGTCCGCATACGCGCGTGCGTAAAATGCTTCCCCGTCCCTTTCCCTCCGGGCTGCCAACCGAGAAAGGTTGGAGACCTCTGCTCCAGAGCAGTGTTTCTCAACTGTGACCGCCTTAAGATGTGTGGACTTCAACTCCCAGAATGCCCCAGCCAGCCATGCTGCTTGGGGAATTCTGGGAGTTGAAGTCCACACATCTTAAAGCAGCCATGGTTGAAAAACACTGCTCTAAAGGAAGCTCTAATAAAGAGGCAAGCAACTATGGCTCCCTCCTTCCTCAAAAACCTCGTGGAAGATTATAGCCAATGCTATCTGAGGCAGAGAAGGAGGACTGTTACCTGGAACCATCCCCGAACACTGAAAGCAGGCCTTGCCCTAAAGGTGAGCGTCTGCTAGCCCAGGGCTTTTCAACCTTTTCACCCATTGTACCACTTTTAGGATATGGCAACATCCGAGTACCACCAGTCGCCTAGCAAGGTGTCAAAAACTTGATGACCAAAAGAAAAGGAAAAAAGTGATGAAGTACAGGTAGTCCTTGACTTAACAACAGTTCACTTAGTGACTGTTCAAAGTTACAATGGCACTGAAAAAAGTGCCCCCCAAGCCACAGCTGAGAAAGACACCTGCCTGCCCACCTGGTGGTGCTCTTCCTCCTGTCCAAGGTTTTCATTGCTGTGAGCATTTCTATTGATTGTGGTTGCAGCAGGTTTTGGTCACTTCACATGACCCTGGGACACTGTGACCGTCATAAATATGAATCAGTTGCCAAGCATCTGAATGTAAATCATGGGACACTGTGACCATCATAAATATGAATCAGTTGCCAAGCATCTGAATGTAAATCACAAGACCCTGGAGATGCTGCAACATTACAGCTGATCGGCGCTTCTTCTGGGCTCAGCAGAAGGGTCAGGATCAGTGCCAAGCTCCAGCTGGAGCCTGGTGCTGATCCTGGCGCTTCCGCTGAGCCCTGACAGCCCTGCAGCTCCAGCCGTCTCTCGCTCAGGCTTGTGTGGTGCTGCCACCGGTTCAGCTCATTCCCCTCCCCCGCTATCACTTTTCTAGGATGGTCGTGTACCACCTGCCAGGTGCCAATGTACCACAGGTGGTACCTGTACCACTGGTTGAAAAGCCTTGTGCTAGAGGGACTGCAGCTTCACCTTCTCTGAAGAATCTTTTATTCATATTTTTAGATTTTTTTATCCCTCCTTTATTATTTTTGCTACTGTCCTGGTCTTAAAAATAGCAATTTACACTCTTGGGAAGGGGATCCCCCTCATGTCAGCCACGCCGCGTGAACCAGACAGGAGATACAACCAGATGAGATAAATCTACTTTATTGTAAGGTTGCATTAAAAGAATCTTGCAGGTACAAACTTCCTGCCACCTCTTTTAAATCCTTGATCAATTAAGGCAGGTCCTTCCTGTGTTTCTTCCCTCTGACCATTAAGCGGCTGGGGGCTTCTCCCTCTCTTCTCTGATAGTTTCTTAGGCAGCATCTCTTCCCCTCGTCCCCCAAGGTCATCCACACAGTCCATTACCCCTCCACATCTGGCTTGCTGGGAGCTGCTGGGCCCCAGACATCTGGAGATGTGAACATTCTTATTTATATCCCACCTCAATAGTTATCGGGGGTTGGGACATGCTGGTTTCTTGGGTCCTGTCCTTGTGGATAGCAATTTGTTGGGACCAAGCAGTTGCCAGTTGCCTTCTCGCTGGATTGTCCTGGCTTCTCCAAGCCTTCTTGCTTAGGGCCAGGGACCAACGTGGATCCAGCAGCCCTTCTTCCATGCTGCGTCTCTTGTCTGTTGGAAGGACTGTGTGGGTTTTTGATGTTATCACAAAAGTAAAATCCAGGGAGGGGAGGGGAGGGGGCTGTTTGACTTGCAATAGCAATAGCACTTAGACTTATATACCGCTTCATAGTGCTTTACAGCACTCTCTAAATCAGGGGTAGGCAACCTTGGCTCTTTTATGACTCATGGACTTCAACTCCCAGAATTCCTGAGCCAGCTATGCTGGCTCAGGAATTCTGGGAGTTGAAGTCCATGAGTCATAAAAGAACCAAGGTTGCCTACCCCTGCTCTAAGTGGTTTACAGCGTCATCTAAGCGGTATACAGAGTCACATAAACTTGCACTTCCTCTTCGAAGTGAACTTGTGTTTTGTCTGCTCACAGTGAGGCCAAACTGCAGGGGGACGGGAAAGATTGTGGAATGATGGCTACTGTGTTTCCCCCAAAATAAGACCCGGTCTTATATTATTTTTGCCTCCAAAAGAGGCATTAGGTCTGATTTTCAGGGGATGTCTTATATAATAATAATAATAATAATAATAATAATAATAATAATAATAATAATAATAATAATAATAATAATAATAATAATAATAATAATAATAATAATAATAATAGTAAAGTTGGAAGGGACCTTGAAGGTCATCTAGTCCAACCCCCTGCTCAGGCAGGAAACCCTATACCATTTCGGACAAATGGCTGTCCAGTCTC
>NW_015395142.1:8752-16746 GCF_001527695.2 Protobothrops mucrosquamatus | reverse complement strand
TTACTGAGATCCACTAGAAGAATTTGTTTTTTGCGGTCTTTTTTTTAAATGGTTCTGCCAGTAACTGGTTCAAAAAAATGATATTTTCACTACTTGACACTTTTCTTTTGAGAGGTATGTTATCATTCTCTGTTCAGTGGTTTTTTTTCCTGAAAGGCAAGCTTTTGTGAAGTCAAATTGAATAGCTTTCCCCCCTTTTTTTGTTTAATTCTTTGAACCAGGATTGAATTGTTTTAATATGTGTTTGGATTTTATTCACTCTTTATATGATTTATAAAGCCGCCCTGAGTCCGGTGAGGAGAAGGGCGGGGTACAAATTAAATTATTATTATTATTATTATTATTATTAAATTTATAATATTTAGAGTTAATTTAAGGTTAGTGTTTATCATCTTAACTTTTCATTACCAGTAAGCCAGAGCTCTTCCAGAAATAGTCCTATAATTTCTTTGACTTTATCTTTCTGCTGAATCCATTTTCTAATTTCTGCTCATTGCCCATCAAACCTCACTTTCAAGTGGAGTTGATTCTGGAATAACATTATTTCAAATATTATCCTATCATTTTATTTGTAAATATTTCCGTGTAGCCTTGCAAACTTTTTTTACTTTCATTTGCCTTTATTAGCTACCATCCATGATTACTTTTGAGTAGAAGAATATCTACTCATTCTTATCAATAGAATCTTGTCATCTATTGCACTATAGCTGAAAAAATATTAGCAGTTTTTGTGTGGTATTGTTGACGTTCCATTCCATCATATAGCTTCATGCCCAAATATATGAAGTAATAATCAGAATTAAAGTAACAGATCTACTTTTTCCAAAACATTCCACTTGATATGCTTCCTTTTCATTTAATAATTTAAAACTTTCCTTGACCCATACTGCTTACATTCCAGGTTCTAACTGAATGCATCCTCATAAAATAAAGAACCTTTTTTTTTCAATGCTGGTACCATGAGTGATCAAACTTTTCTGGGCCTTTGGTCTAATTATGTCAACATCTCCAGAAGTACTTATGAAAGTTAAATTTTCTTCTTTAATATGCATGAGTGACTTTTGACTGGGGTTGTTATAGTGATGTATCTTATAATTTGGTATCTGATGTTGTCAAAATATTTCAGCAATGTGCATACTGTATTATTTTTACAGGAGTGATTAGCTGTTGTCATTCCTTTGGTTTCATTTTAGAATTTCTTTTCTTGCTTTAGTTGGTTTCCTTTTACTGTATGTGTACAGTGCTTTTCCAGAACTTTGGGTTTATCTCCTTTACTACTGCTTTTTTGATTTTACCAGAACAAGTGACCCTTAGCAGTTGTTCCCATGCCAAGGTTTTAAGTTTCTGGAACAGCTAATTCTGTTTTGTTTTGTTTGCTTATTTTCTTTGTTTTCTTTGTTTAATTGCTTAAATGATAGATGTAAACTGCTTTTATATTATATGGTATGTATTGAATAAAAACATTTTATTATTTGAGTTTAATCGTTTAGGATATTATAAAATTTAGTTCAAATATTTGTACAAAAACTGAATTGTATTAGTTATGATTGCAGCTGCATTATAAAAACCTGACAGAATAAAACAAGGTTAATGGTAAATGTAATTATCTGCATAGTTTCTAGAAAACAGTATTTCCATTTCTAAATTCCCAAAGCAATTTTTTATTATTAGGGGACTAATAATCTTGGAAAACAAGAAAGCTACTTTAGAAACATCAACAGTATTATTTAATTAATTTGTAATAATGAAAGACAAACTATAGCACCACCAGAAAAAATAGAATAATAATAGTTATATAGTCAGGAGGAAAAAAATTAGATATTATGGTGAATAAAATACACTAAGTGTGAAAAAAGAAAGAAAAGAAAATTATTTAACAGAAAAAAGAAAAACATCCATATAGTAACTATCAATAGCTATATAAAAGGTACCCAATCTTTATTAAATATAGAAACAAATTACTTTATTTTCTCATCATTAGAACAATGATTTTTCAAAGATAGATAGCACAGTTATATCCTCATTGCATATCTTATAATCAGAAGAGTAAGTGTCTTTTCATTCACATAAAATTATCTCTTTGCCATGCAGTACACTCCATAGCTATAGTTCTTCATGAAGATGGCAAATTAAGAGACATCCACAGCACTAACCAAATCAGTTGAGCATTTTCCTGAATGTAACATAATGGAAAATATTTTCAAGTGTCTGAGAATCAAAGATAGTTTTCATAAAAATCAAATTGTATGGTAATGATATTTCTTGGTATCAAGAAAGTACAGTTTAGTTTCCAACATACATACATTTGTATATCCGAACATTTTGTCATATGTTTGCATAAAATGCAAGCAGGGAACAACTGTAGTGCAAACAGCATAATGCATATTGACTAGTCCAATGAGAAATAGAGTTAATATATGGGGGAGAAGCAATATATTTGCAAAGATGAAAAGTTAAGATTAGGGTAGGTATCTATGTTTGTTTTCTTTGAATAGAATAGAATAAGAACAGAATAACTTTATTATCACTTTGAATGTACACTAATCGGCATACTTTAAAATGAAATTTCATTGCATTCAGCTCTCAAAGGGTCACCACCTCCTATATACACTACAAAATATGACAAAAATAAATAAATAAATAGAGAATTATGCATATACCCACATATATTATATGACACAGAGAAACAGTCTAGTTCGGGTTATGTATACATTGTCCAGGTGTCTTGTTGATACCAGTGCTAGCTTTTGGAGAATTCATTTATTTATTCAATTTGTATGACTGTCCATCTCAAGCAAATGACTCTGGGTGGAATACAATAATAGAATCAGTTAAAAAGAATTATAAACCCAATTTGAAAAGAAGAATTAAATACATATGGTAGCCAAGAATTACTAGATATTAGCATATTCAGGAAACAAGACCCTTCACACGCTCAAGACCCTAGTCCCAGGCACATAACTAGTCTTCAAGGTTTTCCTAAAAACCGAAAGGGTTGGTGCTTTCCAAATCTCTGTAGGAAGAATGTTCTTGAGGGCAGGCTCAACTACCGCATGACAAGGTGAGTTCTCGTTGTTGTCCCATCTCCTGCCAACCTAGCAGTTCAAAAGCACATAAATGCAAATAGACAAATAGGTACCACTTTGGTGGGAAAGTAACAATGTTCATGCACCTCTGATACTTCCATGGTCATGTGCATGGAAGCATCTTCAGACAATGCTGGCTCCCTTGGCTAAGAAATGGAGATGAGCACCACCCCCTAGAGTCAGACATGACTGGATAGGGGAAATCTTTACCATTTACCTTTTTTTAACCTTAACACAATTGCAGCATATACATTTTATATTTTCTCTTTCAGTATCATTAAAAAGTATAATTTAATAGAATCTTTTGGAGAGGCTCAAGGTGATTCAGACAATGTTTTAGAAGGCTGTTGGTATCTCCAGGACATCAGATTATACATTTCAGTTTTAAGATGATATAGCAAAAGCATATGCTGTAAAGAGGAACAGCCTAAAAATCCCAGCCTCTTTTAAGCAGAGCCCAAAGCACCAGGAGCACAAATCCCCAAAATCAGTTATTTGTTTGGCTTCCACTTTGATGAGAGAGTCATAAAAATATATTGTAAATGCTAAAATAGGTTTATTACTGTTTAATAAATGAAAACTAAATGAAAAAAATTCTTAACTCTAAAAATAATATGAAAAGTCTGTTCCTGCCAATAAATGTGACATGAAACGTCCAGATTCCCTTTGTATCATCACCTCATCCATTGCAGACTTGGCTTCCCCTAAAAAAAAAAAAAAAAATTAAGTGTGGCCCTCAGTCATAAAAAGTTCCCCTATTGTGTTTCAGCTCTGTAAACAGGAATGCCTGGTATTTTGTCTTCCAGTTTGGTTCTTATTGTTAATCCTTAGAAATTCTGTATGTGCCAAGAATCTTTTTCTTCTTTACTTTAATTGTCGATTTAGAAATGTATCTGCCTGCCTGCTAGCCAATATGACATGGCTTGTGTGTCTTTTTAGATATTCTGCTGGGGGCTTGTGGGATTCACTTATCTATAAGCAGCTGCTGCATGGCTGGGGGAACATCGAAATGACTTAGCCACTTGGATGGAGGATCAATTGCTAGACCTTTGTAGTAGAATGAATTCTTGCTGATAAGAGGATCCTCATTCCTGAAAGAAGGTTGAAAGAGCACCTTGGCAACTAAAATTCTGGTATTAACTGCAACGCTGAAAAATAATACCACTTTTTTCTTAGCTTCAGAGGAATCATGTATTTACTTAACTGTGAATAATAGACCACTAAATGTTGATCAATCATACTTATTTAAAGCACAACATCTGAAAAAAATTGAGTTCCATCCTTGTATTTTTAACTTTTCACCCATGGAAAATTAAAAGCAAAGAAACAGGCTATGCTGAAGTACTGAATGTTGCAATATTTTCCATGGTACAGCTTTGCCTCTTGTTATTCATTCTGTGTATTCAACAATAATAGTAATAGGGTAGGCAGATGTTGAGCATCCATAACTATTCAAATAAAATTTTGGCTGGAAAGAATTATATCCAGACAGATATTTAACAGGTATAACTTCTCAGGTCATTTGATGGAGATGCCTGGAAAACAGTGTATCTCTATAGTGCTTCTCCAAACTTCACAATACTATTATATCTTATCAGGTAGACATTGAACAAGTCCACAACCCATCCACAAAGTTTGCCTCAGTGATGAATTTACTTTGACTTGTAAAGCCATTGTTACAAATGAGACAAGTTTATTTTAGTCACAAAGACAGATAATTGGAAAGGTTGACTGCCTCACTTTAGCTTCCTAGTTATAAAAATAATATTTTTTGCATTTTTGATCATTTATAAGCAGTTGAACTGTTTTATGCTACAGGATGGAAAGCTCTTCAAATGACAGTAGAGAAAAGAGACTTGTATAGTATGCATATAGTAGGATGTATGAGTAGCAGCATAATTTAAAAATCAATGGCTAAGAAGCTGGACTATAGAGAATTAAGCAACACAAGGAATAGGATACATTCTTATCTTACTTCTGTCTGAGGAAGAAATTTCTTCTGACAGATTAGTGTCAAGATTATACATAAGTTTCAGAAAGGTGTTGCAGTGTTCATTCAGCATTTAATATCTATTGAACCACAAGCACCTACTGTACAGTATCTATAAAGGACTACTTCAGTTTCCACCATAGCATGTCCCTAGATATGAAATCAAAAATAGTCATTGGTCAAGAAGAGACCATCCTACAGCTTATGCCTTATTTTGCTAACATACTCTTCCAATCAAATCATTTTAAATATTTCTAGTTATTATAAAATCATAGCACTCTAGAATTGAAAGGGATCTTGGAAATTCTCCAACCCAATCTTTGCCCAAGATAAGAATCACTAGTATGTATCCTTGACCTCTGTTTAAACATCTCCAGTGAATTCCCTCACCTTTGAGTGTTGCAAATAGTCATTGTCAAAACAGTGCTTAAAGGCAATAACTGAAACCCAGCACCTTCCTGAATACTTTTTAGAGATAAATCCTGTAAAAGTTAAATTAATATGTGATTTTATTTAGAAGTTGATTCTAAGGAATTAGAAGATCTTACAGAAGCATAGAATTGTGTCAACTTACATCACACTGTTGATGTTAAAAATCAAGATTGTTCACTGTTTGCACATAAATTGTAATGTCTGTTCTTGAATTGTTATGATAAGATATATTTATTCTTATTTTTAGTATGAGTGCTCTTTGGTTAAGCCAATGTTTCTGAACCTCAGCAACTTTAAAAAGTGAGACCTTCAACTCCCAGAATTCTCCAGCCAACACAATACTTTTAGTATGTCAAAAGTAGCCTAATTTTAAGATCCATGAACTTCAACTCCCAGAATTCCTCAGCCAGCATGCTAGTCTTTGGTTTTAGTATATCCAAAGTGTCCTTCCAAGAATCATTGTTACGTATGCTAAAGAATGTAGCTTTATTTTTGTTTGTTTCTTTGTTTGATGAACTATAGATGCTGAACCAGAATTAACTCTAAATACATTTAATATAAACCTTTGAAAAAATAAATCTTGGAACAAAGCATATTATTCCACTACATCCTTGTGGGATTTTTCAATTCCTCTGAACATTCAATATAATGATACAAGTGTACCAATGCACTGTGTTATTTTTTTTTATCACTGGTTGCCTGACTGGCTTTTAATACATTCAATTCTTTCTTTTCTTTATTCATTAAATCACAAAAAACCAAGAAAGATTAGGTGGTTTCATTATCAAACTCAAAGAACTTTTGGGATAATTTGTTTTTGATCATTATAAGCAAATAGTTTTTATAATAGATTCCTAAGGGTTGGAAACCAAAGAATGGCTTAATTAGAGGATTAAGAAACCAATATTGATTTTCTTGCCACACTTACCTTCGCTTTCAATGAATTCTCTATTAATATTCTTCCCGCTCCCCTAAAAAGCACTATTTTATTGAAAATAACTTTTCAATGGGATGACAAAGCTCTCAGTTTTCCTTATGAAAGGCTTCAACTTTTGTGGCTTTCAACTTTGTCACTGAATATATATTTTCTCTTCAAGTTCTCTAAGGCAGTGTTTATTTCCATGCTTTGCCTTCATTTGCTGAGCACTTATATAAATTGGGTGCCAAAAGGAGAGGACAAGTCAATACGGTAGAAGGGCAAATGAGGAAGTGGATTCTTTCAGGGAGAGACTTTCTGAAACATCTGGCCCCAAAGACCTACCAAGACCTGGACCTGGCACTGAACACATGTGTGTTTTGCTCAATTCATGATTTTTCAAATTTAGAAGGGAACCTATGGACTAAGAGAGAAATATTATTTTGGAAGATGTTGAGGATGACACAGAGAGAGAGAGAGAGTGACGGGGGTGGGCAAAGAGAAAGAATGCCACAATTACAGTACTTTTCCTCCTGCAAATTATTGCTCCCATTTTACCTCACAATATTCTGCCTGAATGACAATAATGTAACAAGAATGACATTTTTATAACACTTTTGTATTGAAAAAGACAAAATCAAGGATAATGTTGCCAAATCCATCATGTTAAGTGCCACCAATTCTATTAAAGAACTCAGAAACACCTCTAGCATATTTTGTTATTGTTGTTGTTGAACTGGCTATTAATTCACATCTCAGTAGCAAATGTTGAAAGCAATTTCAATTCTCTTCACTTCAGCCATTTCACACAAATGGAATCTACAGGAACATGTTTTGGTGATTATGTATGTTTCTCTGTAAATAAAACTTTCAGTGTTGGACTAACGGCACTTAATAGCACAAGTCCAGTGGACTTCGTACTAAAGTTGCAATGGAACAACAAAACCTATATATTTATCTGCATAACGGGCGAAACCCGTCTTACCAGGTCTTACTAGGTTGAGAAAGTACATACAATGAAAATGCAGAGAAATTTTGCTTCAGTATCTTTTCAGCCAGCCATCACAGTACCATGTTTATTCAAATATTTGGACAGATATTGTACTGAGACGTAAGATCTTTCAGTGTTCAAATGAATTTATGCTCAGGAATAGCAATGGCAATATACATTCACTGGATATGTACAAGATCTAAAGAGTCTCTTGGAAACAATGAAAGTGAATGAATTCAGCTAAAAATGTTTAAAACGTAGAAAAACAGTACAAAGGAAGGCAGGTAAGTGGATAAGGACTATGAAGGGCTGAAATAGGTATAAAGTAGCAGGTAAAGAAAGTGGGGATATCCAGAGAACAATCAAACAGCCCAGATTTAGCTGAATCTGTACTTCTCAATCTAAAATAAATTATTATATGATTTCAAGGCAGATCAGGGACATGTTGTAACTTGGAATAATAGTACACTGTCTTCTTCATCTATTCCAGTTTGCATCAAACTTTGCAACTTTAAGATGTGTGGACTTGAATTCCTAGAATTCTTGGACTTTAACCAAATGTTGAGGTCCATATTGCCC
>NW_015395142.1:0-8584 GCF_001527695.2 Protobothrops mucrosquamatus | reverse complement strand
GTGAGAACTATGTTATGAAAGTGAGATTCTCAGGGAGTCTTTTAATGGCCCAGAATGAATGGTTCTCCTTAGGATCCACAAAATCACTATACCCTGGCTGTGTTAAATGGTAGACCTGAACTATTTTGAGTCTGTTTTCTCCCTCCTCCTCAGCAAAAGCAATCAAGAAGTGAACACTTCTGGCTGTGAATATTAGCACATTTCTATTATCACCATTATCTGGGTAGTATCTGCATCAAAACTCAAGGATGTATCCTAGCAGAGAAGAGGAAATTTAAAGGGAATAATATACTTGGACTTGTATTTTGAGAGTCCTGTGCCATTTTTTAAAAAAATATTTTTTGGCATGTTTAGAAGTACCATATTGGGTTAACAGACTCTACCTTCCAGTCATTCAGCAGATCTCTTCAGCTGGTAGAGATGGACTATATGGCAGAAGATTCTTTTGGGAAGGTAGGAATTTGTCCAGGTCATTGATTAACATCAGATTTTAAAAAATCTTTCTTTCTTCAAGAGCAGTTTCCAACAGAGAAAGCCTTTGCTATTTTAAAAGTTCTACCCTTACCCACAATATTAGAATCTGGTCTCTTTTATTTCCTAAATTATGCAAAAATTTTATGCAGCCCAAATTGTTGACCATTAGCTTTCTATTATGCATCCAAGAGATCTCATATTAGCTTCGGAAATAGACAAAATACTAGGGAATAGTTTTAGAATATCTGAGAGATATGAAAAGCAATGGTTTCCTGGGAATGAGGTGGGGGCAAAAAAGGTGCAAGTGGGGGAAACAAACCATGGCTAATATTAAACATCAGTGAGCTATTGTAGCATTTTCTTGATTTTATTTTTTTAAAAATGTAAACAAACATACAGATACCATCTGTCCAAAGAACACGTATCTTATAATAACACTGTCCTGATGTAAGAAAATATTAGAAATGAGTGACTAAAATGTAATGTCTGTAATCCCATAAGGGTTAAATTATATTATTGAAAATTACTTCTTGTTTGCCTGGTGTATAAATAAATGCATTTTTGTTTGTTAAAAAATGTTGTAAAATGAAGTGGTGTACTTTTCTGCATTTTGAGGATTTTTTGAAGAAACAGCATTGCTCAGTGAATTTGAACTGTATCAAACTCCTGCTTATGCTTTTTAAATATAATTCTCACTGAATTATGGGAACAGATGAAATTTGTGATAGAAATGATGTAAGGTATGGAACTCAAAGTCAAGCAAGATTTGTTAAAAGTTTTTGAACCAATACATATGTAGAAGATGACTAGGTGGAGCCCGATAGAGAGGTCAAGCATGTCATTAGTTTAGAGTTCCTCCATGCCCACAAAAGATCTAGGTCCAACCCTCCTTGAATTCCATTGAATCTTATCACCAATTTCTCTTGACTGTTAGTAGTTCAGAATCTTGATTAGGGGTTGCAGTAAAATAAACTTGTATTCATCTTAGACCTAACACTGGCTTCCAGTTTCTTCCACCTAATAGGATATGATATTTCCCCTCTCCTTTTTCTATACAAAAGATGTGGGAGAAGGGGAAAGAAAACTCTAATGGCAACAGTTAATAATCTCTTCATGTTTAGTTAGATCACTTGAAACAGTTCTGATCTCTTATCTTCAATTGTAAAAACAGCCTAGTTTAGGAACAACAAATTTTACACTTCAGTAGTGTTATGACTCTGTAATTAATTCATTTCCTGGCAACAGAATTACAGTAAAATTTTAGTAAGGTCAAAATACTCTACATTTACTGAATTGGAATACTATTTTTTTTTTTAAGATAGCAACACAATTCTGAAGAACAAACTAAAAATATGAGATTAGAAACCATTTAAAGTGTAGCTCAAAATTGAATAAGCTTCAAAATTATTTTCCGATAATACTTTTGGTTGTTTTTTTTTTTTTAAATAATCTGATTTTTTGCCCCAATCTACCAGGGTTCCCTTCTTTTCAGTTAATATAAATAGAAGAAAGAGGATGTTTTCATTTTTCCCTCTCTATAAATTTCTTTCATCTCATCAACAGACATATTAGAAATTCCTAATTCCACCTCCTCTTCCTGATCTTGCCATGAAAATGTCACGGTTTTCTTGCACTAAACTTTTATAACTTTAATTTAATGCATGCTCCTTGATCAGCTTCTTTTTACAATATAGTTTGAATTCTATTGTGATGGAATGTCTAACATATCGTGAGAATGCAGAAGAGGCTGCAGAATAGATAAAGGAAGAAACAGAGTAATTCCAGAAGTGATTCCCAAGTCCAGGGGAGAAAGGAAGTGTGAGAAAGAAATTCTGTCTTACTTACAGTAGTTATAACTTGAGTGAGAGAATTTCCTTGCCAAGCATTAAAAATTCTATTATGTTATCTTACTAGCAATGAAGATCTTTTCAGACGGAAGTATCCAGACTTTTCTTGGCTTGTGTATAGACAAATTCAAGAGAGATGGCGAATTGATAAAAAAACTGCTTCTTTTATGGAAAATGGGAACTTTTTGAAACAAGTAAGGGATGATACTAAAGGACATATTAGAAGGATATATAATGTTTTATTAGAATTGGATTCAGAAACTGAGTTAGTTAAAGATTGTANCAGTGCAGCTCGCGCAAGAGCGGTGTTACATGGGAGCGACGAGTCCCTCCCATCACCGCCCGCGCGGCCGCATTCTGGACCAGTTGAAGTCTCCGGGTGCTCCTCAAAGGGAGCCCCATGTAGAGAGCATTACAGTAGTCCAGGCGGGAGGTGACGAGAGCTTGAGTGACTGTGCGCAAAGCGTCCCGGTCCAGAAAAGCGTCCCGGTCCAGGTCTCAGCCCTGCACAGAAAACAGCTTTGATGCTCTGAGTTCTCTTCAAAGCATCAAGGTCTCAGCAAAGGTTGATGCAGAATTACAATAATTAGACGGGTTTAATTTCCCTTTTAAAAAATATTTCTCAGTAAATGTATTTGCTTAAGTGAAATTATCTACTTGTAAGTATGCATTTCCATTTGTAATAAAAATGTTACAGGAAAGAGATGGTTCTCAGTAAGAATGAGGTCTAAAGTGTGGGATGCAGAGCCACTTCCAAAAGTAGTGACTATTAACAATAACAAGTCATTATTATACAATCCACCAGACCCAAGTAAACATAATTCAAGCAACACTTGATTAGCTTTCAAGGATAATGATAAATAAAAAGGATTGGTATATCTCCATGGGATTTGCAGTAATTTTTAATGACAAAAAAAAATCAGAATCACCATCACAAATATGAAATGGTATAAATCTGAAATGGTATAGGGTTTCCTGCTTGAGGAGGAAAGTCCCTTCCAACTCTGTTATTCTGTTAAATATGGATGCAAATAGGAAGAAACTTAGAAAATGCTACTTTTATGAAACAATTTGTGACTCTGAAAATAAGTAATTTGAACAGATACAGGGAGTCCTCAGCTTTCAATCAAAATGGATCCTACCCATTAGAATAATAAGTCATGATGGTAGTAAAATGAGCCACCCACATGATTTTTGTTGCAGTGCAGTCATTAAGCAAACCAATTGTTTGCTATGGTCTAATTTTGCTGAAAGCCAAAAGTAAATGCCAGTTTTAAGCAGAAATGTCATAAAATGTGGTCACATGACTGCAGGAGTGCCCCCTCCCCTCCCCTTCACCCGGCCATTGGAATTAGATTGTAAGTATCCTTGGGAAGTCTGTCATGACTTTAAACATTCACTAAGTGAAAGTTGAGTACTATCTGCATAATGAGATATAACCTGATCTACAATTGTTTATAAGGTCTAGAGAACC
This sequence comes from Protobothrops mucrosquamatus, assembly GCF_001527695.2. Classification (NCBI taxonomy): domain Eukaryota; kingdom Metazoa; phylum Chordata; class Lepidosauria; order Squamata; family Viperidae; genus Protobothrops; species Protobothrops mucrosquamatus. The sequence goes on along the minus strand of NW_015395142.1, from coordinate 4,789 downwards.
AATAAATCTGAAGATGTTTATTTGCAAGTCTCTCAATTCCTCTTCATTCACCATATTGTCTTTACTGGAACATTTAGGTTGCCTTTCCAAATAACATTTTCTGCCTTTAAGTTTAGTTAATAGATCTTGGATTTTTCTTGGGGGGTTGGGTGGGTAGGTGATAAAAATACATCCAAATGTTTATGGTTCATCTTATGCTTGCCATTTAAAATGTATATAAAACATGTTTGTTTCATGCTGTGATCTATACAAAAATGTTACAATAGTGTATAGTATGAGCCATAATTTTGTCAGGAAGTATAATTTAGAGGGAAACACCTTAAAAGCTCATTTTAATTGGATTTTTCTCCCAGGTAGTGTCATGTTCATTTAGCAAAAATAAGCAGTTAAAGGGCGAGGAAAGAAAAGAGGCTTAAGATTTCATCCACAGCTGCAAAAATATACTAGTTTATTAATTGCCTTTTTGTCAATTTCTGACAGTTTGTGTCACTTATCATTGAACACAATCTGTCTAAGGTAATAACAGTCAAGTAAAGGGAAAATACTACAACAGATTCTTCAGATAAAACCCAGGATTTTCTAATGCAGACAAGAAAAGAAAGAGAGAGAGAGAGAGAGAGAGAGAGAGAGAGAGAGAGAGAGAGAGAGACAGAGAGAGAGAGAGAGACAGAGACAGAGACAGAGACAGAGACAGAGACAGAGACAGACAGAGAGAGAGACAAAGAAAGAAAGAAAGAAAGAAAGAAAGAAAGAAAGAAAGAAGCAAGCTTTTGGAATACAATGAAGCATTCTTCATTCTTACTGCTCTGCAAATTAAAAAAAAGACTAAAGGAGTTGAAGAAAAGAAAACAAAAATTCATTCTTGGGTTTTATTAACACTGAAAATTGTATTGCAGATACATAGGAAAGCAATACAAACTGAGAAACAGACAACTACTATTGCCAAATCTTGACTTACTTGTCCCATGATATTGCCACTTCATTCCATTAAGCTGAAGCAGGTGGTTGAGAAATCCACCAGAATTGGTGCTTTTTTTAACAATGTGGCCTGCCTGCCTGCCTGCCTGCCTGCCTGCCTACCTGCCTACCTATCTACCTATCTACCTATCTACCTATCTACCTATCTATCTATCTATCTATCTATCTATCTATCTATCTATCTATCTATCTATCTATCTATCTATCTATCTATCTATCTATCTATCTATCTATCTATCTATCTATCTATCTATCTATCTATCTATCTATCTATCTATCTGGCACCTTTATTATTTTTAGAAGTAATTCAAGGTGGTGAACATACCCTCCTATTTTTTCCCACAACAATAACCCTGTGAGGTGGATTGGGCTAAGAAAGAGAGAGTGACTGGCTCGAAGCCACCCAGCTGGCTTTCATATATAATGGGGAACTGGTATTCATAATCTTATGATTTCTAGCCTGGTATCTTAACTACTAGAACAAACTAAATCTGTGTTTCTACATATACTGCAACAATATTTGCACTAGATGAACCTTTCACATTCAGTCTTTCATGGCTTGCTATTATCATGCCAATTCCTCATCATATTTTTTTCATCCAATTTTTCCCCCTTTTTCAGATACAATTTCTCTTTGACTAATAAATTTTATATACTTTAGTAGTTGTTGAAAACCGCCCATCCAGCTAGTGATTCCAGTGAAGTAAAACAACAAGAAACTTGGTCTTTAAAAACAAAACACCAGATTGGTCTGTACTTAAATTTCCAACATATACATTTTATTTTGATTTTCTTTAATACAGATGTGGGCAACCTGGGTCTGATGGACCATATGATTTCCCATCACTCCATATGTGGCTTCCCATAAGATCATAATGTTGAAATTTCATGGGCCAAATAATTTTGGCTAATTTTCCTTCATTTGGGTAGTTTTAAGGCTGATTGTAGGAATGGTTAATCCACACCTAAAAACCTGAAAAGAGTTTAAATGTCAGGCGCAGTGCTGTTGGCAATATCACCAATCAATTAGATGTCCTCCTGGGTCTCTCCTAAGAATGGTATTGCAGCCCCAGCCCTTCAAATACCACTCAGTGTAGATTTTTGTACATGCACACTACCCCCACATACACATGAAATTGATAGTTTAAATGTCAAATAATTGTCGGGATTCTCTAGCTACCTTAATTTCTTTGCCTTAATGTCAAGCATGAGCTGAATCACTAATAATATAATTAATATAATATAATATAGCATAATATAATAAGGTATAGTATCATATCACATCATATCACATGACATAATTTCATATACTATACTAATACTATACTATACTATACTATACTATACTATACTATACTAGACTAGACTAGACCAGACCACACCAGACCACACCACACCACACTATACTATACTATACTGGCAAAGCTTTCCCTGTCCAGTCATGTCCAACTCTAGTGGGCGGTGCTCATATCCATTTCTTGGCCGAGGGTTGTACAAAGACATTTTCCATGGTCATGATTATATGCCAAAGGTGCACAGAATGCTATTACCTTCCCACCCAAGTGATACTTATTAATCTACTCACATTTGCATGCTTTCAAACTGCTAGGGCAGGACAGTGCCTAGTCTCAAACCCAGGCTGTCAGCTTTCCAGCTGCCAAGATTAGCGTCTTTAACTACTGAGCCATTGTGCTAAATATATATTGCATTTTGTTTCCAGGTTTGAAAATAGGCATGGGTATCTAGGTTTTATTTTAACTTGAAATAAATTTCTTGGGTATATCTGGTGAATGTAATTGTAATAGCTCAATATTCATCTGAGGTATTATTTTCAAAGCAATTTGATGTTCATTATAGTGAATTTTGCATGCTTTCCTTCTCCATGGTAAAAATGAGTGTATATTCTGGTCTGCAAAAATATTTTAAATATGCAATTGATGTTTTATCATTATCTTTAAAATTGTCACATTACAAACAATTTCATAAACAGAACACCAGAAAAGTGCTGCTTAATAATAACAACCATGTATTGTTTAAGACAGTTTTGGACACAGCCAAGTGTTTTGCGAGTTCCACTTCTCTGTATCTAGTTGTTAAATAATTCCTTTCAAATTATTATGGAAGTTGTAAAATTATTATCAGTGTAGGCTTCTTGCCTTATATAGTCTTTAATTCATTTAAACATATTAATTAAATTCATTTAATTAACATTGAACAAACTGCAAGCATATGTAAACCACTGCTCTCCAGAGAGTTCCCTCTCTGTTATATGCCATTAAGAATGTCAGATGATTTAAAGAGCTTTTCTTACCTTCTAGAATGCTAAAACATTTTAAACTGGTTTGCTGTTTAGATATATGAATTTTTCAGTTTGTACAAAACACGAACAACATATAAGCTATTGTTTGTAACTATTTCTCAAATAATTATGGTAGCATATATGATGCTAACATTTAGCCTTTATATAAGTGTTTTGATCAGAATGGTCCATAAGTTAGGCAGCATCATTATACCCTATACAAAGCTGATTCTAAGTTACTGTAAGGGTAACTTATATGTAAACATGGAGGTGCCAATTATATAGCAGAGCCATCTTCTAAGGTCTAAAACTCTCTTAATCCAAAGACCAGAATCAGGATTGAGTTGTTGTTGTTAGTTGCGAAGTCATGTCTGACCCATCATGACCCCATGGACAACATTCCTCCAGGCCTTCCTGTCCTCTACCATCTTCTGAGCTTACCATTTAAGCTCATGCCTATTGCTTCAGTGACTCCATCCAACCACCTCATTCTCTGTCATCCCTTTCTTCTATTGCCCTCAATCTTTCCCAGCATTAGGCTCTTCTCCAGTGAGTCCTTCCTTCTCATTAGGTGGCCAAAGTACTTGAGTTTCAACTTCAGGATCTGGCCTTCTAAAGAGCAGTCAGGGTTGATCTCCTCCAGGACTGACCAGTTTGATCGCCTTGCATTGAGTAAGTAATGGAAAAAGATTCCAAGGACAGCTATTTCACCAGAAATATGAGCTTACTATTCAGAGAATTAATCTCATTTGTACTTTGATTTGGTAACTCAGAAAGCAGCACCAATGTTTGGGATTTAGTGCTGTTGAGTAGATGTATTTTCCCCCATAAAGTTCTAATTTGTGCCTGAAGAATAGTGGAGGTCAGTTTTCTAGAACAAAATAACATGATCCATATTCTTTTCTATGGGCAACAATGCCATGACACAGTTTTTCTCTGGATTTCTTCCTCAGTAATGTGACTTTTTGAGATAGGGAGGCCTTCGCTTATGGTTCTTTATGGTTCCAGAATCCTTTATGGTTCTCTTCAGGCATTCTTAAACCATGCAGCCCTCTGCAATTGAGAAGTAAGACAAGAATCAGAACTGTAGCTCTGCTTCCTCTAAAGTAAAGTTGAAACATTTCCTTTTTATGAAATTTATGCAATTTAGGATTCAAATTCTGGACAAAAATAATTGGTTTGGAGTCAGTTCTGAATAAAGTGCTGTTCTCATAAGAACTGATTGCTGTATGTACACTCAAGTGAATTTTTCCTTTCAAGATCTCTTCTGAATATGTGGAAGCTGGAAGAAAGCGGAGGGGGGGCTGTATGTGCACCTCCATTTTATCCCTATATTATATTCACTATATATTCAATGAACAGCCCTGTCCCTCTGAATGTCTGTTTTATTAAGAAATTCTGGTGGGAGAGGTTCAGATTTTTTACATAGGAGAAACCCTGGTTTGACCTGAATATGTCCACATTTTTTCAAATAAATCTGATTTGCTTCTGGATTTAAGATTTTCTTGAATC
>NW_015395141.1:8348-10766 GCF_001527695.2 Protobothrops mucrosquamatus | reverse complement strand
ATAAGACAAAAACATCTAAATAATGAGCTCTTTGATACTTTTGATTGGAAGCAATTAAGTCAGAAAATAATGCAGCTGTTTGCATCTTGTCAAAACGGACTCCGAACGCAGGGAACAGATTGTAAAATGTTTTAACTCACTCAAGGCTTTGATTTAGCATTCTTTAGTGTCACCTAACATCTGAATAAAGCAAGAGATGGTAGGAAAGTAAATAGAAGTAAGGATAAGAGCAATATAAAGCAAAGCAACAATAATAAGCATTGCTAAAAATACTGCCTCAAGCATCATGAATAATAGAGCATAAATGTTCACTTCAAAGCCTCCTGAGAAGATTCTATCTTGTCTTCAAGAAACAGTAAGCCCGGTTTCATGCTTCAAACAAGGGCAGATTCATGGCAAATGTTGTTTGATGATGAGAACAGCATTATCCCTGCCAATCAGCTTTAGCAAGGCACCATCAAACCTGGGTCATTAAGTATGAACTTGGAGGCCTAGTGGAGAGGCAAAGTTGGGACATAATCACCTTGACTCGGGGCCAAAGTTCTTGGGAAGCGGATCCTGCAAACATAGTCTGAGGACCCCTGATGCTAAGATTAGGAAGGGCAAACCAGCTTCTCTTAAACTCAGTTGATCTCAGATCTCAAGCCAAACACTCATCCTTTAAATAGTTGTGTCAAGCTGATCTTCAGAGGCAGAAAGTTTGAAAGCTGCCACTGCCTCTACTGATTTTAATTACTTTGGACTTCTTTAGGAACTTCAGAGGTTATCTTACTCTGAATGTCTTTCCTAATCATGGCACATACTTGCCTCACCGACTTTTTTCTCTGCTGTGCCCTCAGATTTTGCTTCTGTCTCATTCCAACCTGCAAATGAAACAAGCTTAAGGCATCTTTAGCTGTGCAGGTGAATACAGTCCTGCTGAAGGAAATTGTAAGGAAGCAGGAACTTCTGCAGTCCATATTTCCCACCCAGGTATATAGAGAATCACAGACAGATAGTGTGACCTACTTATTTAATAAGCAGGGTACGACTTCTGGGGAATCTGGAAGAAAAGACAACTGAATTTTATGCGAGCTTTTGAGTCTTACAAGATGTACAGATGTTGACATGCCATTTTTCTCCTTGTTTGGATATCATCCAAGGGCAGCCTTAAGATATATATGATCCATTAGGCTTTGTCACTCATTTCCTTGGAAGAAAATCAGGGGATTGCGGTAACATGAAACAGAGGCAAGAAGTCAGGATATGGATTGGCAATGTCAACACTCTTCATACTAAAAGTTCCATCACTAGATAGTGAGGAAAGGCCCCAACTCAGACCATTTGTTCACTTAAGCTATGTTGATTTCCAAAGGAGACAATCTATGGTTGTCCAAAATTAGGACAGTCATAGCAAGAATGAAGGTATCTTGTGATACCTTCTATCATTCCAGCATTTTACCTCATTGACATATTTAAGATCACATCATTACTTGGGTGGTGGATTAAACCCAGATTTCTCAATTCTAAGTAAAACTTTGTTCATTTAAACATGTCCTGTTCTTATACCTGAGGCTTACCTCGCCTTGAACTTCCTTAAGTGAACAACACCCAGTATGGAACAAAGACCCTCTAAGTATCTTTTCGTGTTGAAGTTTTAAGCAAGAACCTACAACTTTTATTTTTCCTTTCTTCATCTCCATACCAAATTTGGCAAAAGAGATCTCTCCCTTTCACACACACAGCCTCACTGACATTTTAGGGGAAGCCAGAATTATAACCTATGTGGCTTTCACGAATGAGTGATGGCCAAAACCCATCACTCTTAGACACTGTTATTCACCCAAAGTATTTATGTTGTATGTTGGACTGTTAGGATGATAGACAATGCATTTAGATGCCTGTCAGACTTTTGGATGTGTGTATTGGTGTGGGAATACATACTCTCAAAGAGAGGGTCAGGATAGAAGTTGATACAGACATAAGCATGGAGGGCAATTAAACAAATGAGGGAGTTTATTCTAAAAATGAAGATATTTATACTCATGCATTACAGATACTCCTTGACTTAAGACCATTTGTTTAACGATGATTAAAAGTTATGATGGCACTGAAAAAAGTGTCTTACAACATGTCCTCAAAGTTACTTCTATTGCTCCTGTGGCTGAAGCATCTTGTGACTAGGTGGTAAGAAATCTTGGGTGGTAAGAAACCTTGCTGGGCAGTCTTTTTGAGTGGCCCCAGTGGCGGATTTAGTAGTTAGGAGGCCCGAGGCGCAAACAAATTGAGGCCCCCTCACGCTTGAAGAAAAACAATATTATGAAACTATGAACTTTATTTGGCAAACAGCATTTTCATATCAAATAAGCCATCTCAAACGCGTAAGCGCGCGTAAAGAGGGGGGCGAAGCACAAGCAAACGAGCCGTCGCCTCAGCGCC
>NW_015395141.1:3481-6583 GCF_001527695.2 Protobothrops mucrosquamatus | reverse complement strand
GGAGCTCCGTGCTTGAAAGAGCTGAGACGGAAGGCAGCCGGGCCAGGGAGATGCCTGTAAAATGTGCGAGGCAACTGGGCTGAACTCTAGCATTGAGTGTGCAGGGCTCCCTCGACCTCTCCCTGCTTACCCTCGCGGCTTCTGCCAGGCGGGCGCCTGATCTGATCACCGCCGTGGAGGCCCCTGAAATGTGGAGGCCTCAGGCGCGCGCCTCCTGCGCCTGTGCGGAAATCCGCCGCTGAGTGGCCCCCGTATATGGGAAGAAGGGGGGCACCCCTTGGTGCAAGTAGGGGTTCCTATGAGCTTCTTTGGCTGAGTTTAGGTCTTTGTTCCATCTGGACCACTCTTTTATTGCCTTGGTAGGCCAGGTAGCCATTTTTCCTGGTTCTGCTGAGTCATGGAGGAGGCCAAGCCAACTTGGGCTGGCTTCATGGACTTTCCAGATCCAAAGGCTGCTCCTATCTTTTTTTGAGAAATGGGGGGGATCTTTCCCTCTTCACGGAAGATCCTGGAATAATAATAATAATAATAATAATAATAATAATAATAATAATAACAACAACAACAACAACAACAATAACAACAATAACAACAATAACAATAATAACAATAATAATAATAATAATAATAATAATAATAATAATAATAATAATAATAATAATAATAATAATAATAAAGTTGGAAGGGACCTTGGAGGTCATCTAGTCCAACTCCCAGCTCAGGCAGGAAACCCTATACCATTTCAGACAAATGGCTGTCTAGTCTCTTCTTAAAAACTTCCAGTGTTGGAGCATTCACCGCTTCTGGAGGCAGGTTGTTCCACTGGTTAATTGTTCTAACTGTCAGGAAGTTTCTCCTTAGTTCTAGGTTGCTTCTCTCCTTGATTAGTTTCCATCCGTTGCTTCTTGTCCTGCTTTCAGGTGCTTTGGAGAATAGATTGACTCCCTCTTCTTTGTGGCAGCCCCTGAGATATTGGAAGACTGCTATCATGTCCCCCCTCGTCCTTCTCTTCATTAAACTAGACATACCCAATTCCAGCAACCGTTCCTTATATGTTTTAGCCTCCAGTCCCCTGATCATCTTTGTTGCTCTTCTCTGTACTCTTTCCAGGGTCTCAACATCTTTTTTACATCGTGGTGACCAAAACTGGATGCAGTATTCCAAGTGTGGCCTTACCAAGGCATTGTAAAGTGGTATTAATACTTCAGTGTAAAGTAAAGTAGCTGTGGTGAATCTGCCTTCTGCTGGAGGAGTTTCTGAATCTGACTGCAGGCAGGCTGAGTAGCTCAGAAAAAACTCTACAATTTTGGTTCCTCAGAGTGGCCTGCCTGTGTCCCCTGCATTAGTGAGGGAAAGGAGAAGAAGAGCTTGCCTTCTGGAAGGAACCCCAGACCGGTGGCATGTATTTAGCTGATTCATAAAGTCTGTTATAAAAAATGGTTAACTGATGCTTTTATTTGAATTATAGACTGACTGTCTGTATAACTTTAAGCCTTTGTTTTAGGCGGGAATGAGTACTTTAAACTGATTGGCCGCCGCTTAGTGGCGGTCCGTATAAATATGAGTCAAGCAGCTGCTAGGCAGGGGTAGTCAACCTTGGCTCTTTTATGACTCGTGGACTTCAACTCCCAGAATTCCTGAGCCAGCATGGGTCAGCTTGGAAACCTCTCCCTTTCCCCTCAGCATGGCTGGCTCAGGAATTCTGGGAGTTGAAGTCCACGAGTCATAAAAGAGCCAAGGTTGACTACCCCTGTGCTAGAGCTTGCTTCTGTGAGAACTAATAAAGAGCTGTTATTTCAACTCCATGTCTTCAATGCCTCACTGTTCCCACGACACAACAGGCATAAAGTTGGAGATTCTGCAATGGACAGCTTCACACAACTATTTGTGTGGGGTTTTATGAATTCCTTGTCAAAATATTGTGTGCACTTTTGGCCTGAAGAAAGATCATCATCTCAACTCATGGGGAAAAAAGTGTAAATAACAAAGAACACATTCTTTTTCTTTGGGAAAAAAGTGCTTTTGTACTCTGCTCTCAGAAATACCAGTTGCTTACACATTGTTAGTAAACTTTCCATCCTCCTTGGCCCAAGCTAACAGTGCAAGCCACAGCAGGAGACTTGCAGATAAAAGATGTTTCCTGAAGAAAACTAGAAAGTCTGTCAATTCAGCCTGTTCTTTTAATGTCTTCTTCTACTCCAATGTCCGTTGTGCTTCTGTTCTATTTTGTTTCCTTTCTCAACTATCTGGTGCACCTCCTAGAGACTCCTTAGAATCTGGTCACTGAGCATACCAAAGATGAGTATCAAATGTTAAGTAAAGCTAAGGTAAGCATCCAAATCCCAGAAAAATTTGGACAGTGCTAAGCAAATCAGAGTGGTCAGAAGAACAAAAGAATCTTGCTGGCAAATGTTTTACCAGAGAAAATGATACATGGAAATGGATTTTATGCCTTCTAGGAAAGCTTTGGGCACCAGACTCCAAACTTGGCAAATTTAAGTCTCCTGGACTTCAGCTTCCAGAATACCCCAGCCAGCCATGTTGCCAAGTTTGGGGACCCCTGCTCTAGGGCATGTTTCTCATCTTTGGCAATTTTGAGATGTGTGGACTTCAACTCTCAAAATTCCTCAGCCATAGCAAGTTTGTATGCTTATCTACCATCACTATGTGGATGGATATTACTGTATTTTGTACAGACCTTGTGTTTTTCAGCAACAAAAAACTGAGCTACCATAAACCAGGATAGTGGCAACTAGTTTAGAAGAAGGAAACTACACTAAACCACAACCCACATGTACTTTCTTCTCCCATCATGGTCTCCCATCAAAGCCATCTCCATAAATCCCCTCCCCGCAGCATTTTGCATTGACCTCTTCTTTTCCCCAGTTCTCATAAGGTCCTGACCAACAGATCTTATGGGAAAGGAGGAGGAGGAGGAAGAGAAAGTTGAAGTGGAAGAGGAAGTGGAAGAGGAAGTGGAAGAAGAAGAAGAAGAAGAAGAAGAAGAAGAAGAAGAAGAAGAAGAAGAAGAAGAAGAAGAAGAAGAAGAAGAAGAAGAAGAAGAAGAAGAAGAAGAAGAAGAAGAAGAAGAAGAAGAAGAAG
>NW_015395141.1:0-1125 GCF_001527695.2 Protobothrops mucrosquamatus | reverse complement strand
CAACTCACCACAGACAACTCACCAAAACCAACTCCCCCCAGACAACTCCCCACAGCCAACTCACCAAAACCAACTCCCCCCAGACAACTCCCCACAGCCAACTCACCAAAACCAACTCCCCACAGCCAACTCACCAAAACCAACTCCCCCCAGACAACTCCCCACAGCCAACTCACCAAAACCAACTCCCCCCAGACAACTCACCACAGACAACTCCCCACAGACAACTCACCAAAACCAACTCACCACAGACAACTCACCAAAACCAACTCACCACAGACAACTCACCAAAACCAACTCGCCACAGACAACTTTCTGTGGCAAACTTGTCATGGCCAACTCACTGCAGGACAACTTGCCATGGAACAAGAGTTACACTAATATCGAAGAAATAGTGGAATAGAATCATTAAAGAAAGGATGCCAAAAGAGGGACAAAATGAAATGTGAATGACAAAAAGTGAAATATTTTTAAAATTATTTTAAATAATTAAATTGAATTGTTGAATTGTCCCACACCAAGTTGTACTGCTGTGAGTTGGCCGTGGTGAGTTGTCCCACAGTGAGTTGGGCAGGGTGTGTTGGCGGTGGCGAATTGGCTGTAGCAAGCTGACTGTGGTGAGTTGGTTGTGGTGAATCGGCTGCAGCAAATTGGTCCATTCCATTTCTGGAAGCCTCCAAAGGAACGAGGTTTAAAAAAAAAAATCAAGATTGTGGCCACAATCGCATGATTGAACTCCTTGCTTGTTCTTATCTGTATTGCATATAAAAAAAGGACTGAAGGTCTGATTGTATGATTTGCAACTGCCATCTTGTAAAAGGAAGTAGGAATAACCTTGAGGAACAGGAGGAAGTGCTGCAATCAAGGCATCAGTCAAATAAAGGAATCTGAATCTGGGACAAAAATGTAACCTAAGAAAGATAGTCAGACAAGACCCTCCCTAGTCCTCATGGATAAAGCGAGGGAGGGGAGAAGCGCATTCAGACTTGGAAGATTCCATTACTATATCCTTACAGTAGAATAGTATTAGCATTAGAGCGGCATGGTGGCCTAGTGGTGAAGATACTTGCCTCTCACTCAGAAGGTTGAGAGTTCAATCCTAGGTAGCAGCAGATGTTTCTGTCT
>NW_015395140.1:0-10767 GCF_001527695.2 Protobothrops mucrosquamatus | reverse complement strand
CTGCAGTGATTCGCTTAACGACCATAGCAGAAATGTTGTAAAATCAGGCCCGACGGATTTATCAACAGCCTTGCTTAGCAACGGAAATTCTGATCAGTTGTGATCGTGATAAGTCGAGGATTAGCTGTATGAGCCCGAGCAATAAACCAGATCAACTGGAATTTAACATGTGGTCCTGATGTTTTGTGTATTTTTTTTTAAAAAAAGAGCTGCTATCTCACCGGGGTTTGATTGACAGTTCGCCAATCAGATCTGAGTTTCCCCTAATTCACATTCCAAACATGTTTGCTTTAAAACTGATCCCTGCAGGTAGCCAGTCCGTGGATTAAAAACGTGAGTTTTGTCAGAGTTGCCAGCAAGAGAGTTCCTAAAAAAACAAAACAAAAGAAGATTTTGTGCTCCAATAAACTCAGATTCTAACAAAAAAAAAAAAAAAAACCTCAGGCAAAACAAAAACAGAAACCCCACAAAAAACATTAATTTAAATCAAATTATCCTTACCTAATTTAATTAGGGTTCCACGCTCAGCTAAACCTAAATTCTACACAAAATAAACCATATTTTTAAAAAATCCATGTTAAACTAAATCCTTGTTACCTATTTAATGCTTACCATATAATGTATAGAAAAACTGAAGCTTCTGAAGTAAAAAAAAACAAAAACACTTGCAACCCTGAGTACAGGTAATCCTTGACTTACGACCACAATGGAGTCCCAAATTTCTGTTGTTAAACAAGAAAGTTGTTAAGAGAGGTTTTGCCCATTTCACAACCTTTCTGGTCACAGCTGTTTAGTGAATCACTGCAGTTATTAGGTTAGGTTGTATGTTTTTGTGTGTGTGTGTGTGTGTGTGTGCACGAGCGCGCACATTTGTGTGATGCCCTTGGTTCATTTTTTAGAAGTAGAGAGCACTCTGCTTTGCCTCCACTGTGGATCTCTGTTCTATTTTATTTCTCTGGAATCTGTTTTTAATTTGGGAGAATGATCTGCCCCCACCCTCTCTCTCACACACACTCTCTCTCTTCTCTCATTCTCTCTCACACACTCATTTTCTTTCTCTCTCTCATTCTCTCATTTCCCCCCTCTCATTCTTTCTCTCATTCTCTCTCATTTTCCTTTCTCATTCTGTCTCTCATCCTCTCATTCTGTCTTTCTCTCTCTCTCTTTCTCTTTCTCATTCTCTCTCATACATGCTCATTTTCTTTCTCTCATTTTCTCATTCCCCCTCTCTCATTCTTTCTCTCATTCTCTCTCATTTTTACTTCTCATTCTGTCTCCTCTCATCCTCTCCTCTTTTTCTCTTCTCTCATTCTCTCACTTCTCTCATTCTCTCTCACACATTCATTTTCTTTCTCTCATTCTCTCAATCTCTCTCATTCTCTCTCATTTTCCTTTCTCATTCTGTCTCTCATCCTCTCATCTGTCTCATTCTCTCTCTCATTCTTTCTCATTCTCTCTCATACATGCTCATTTTCTTTCTTTCTCTCATTCTCTCATTCCCCCTCTCATTCTTTCTCTCATTCTCTCTCATTTTTACTTCTCATTCTGTCTCATCCTCTCATCCTCTCCTCTTTTTCTCTTCTCTCATTTTCTCACTTCTCTCATTCTCACACATTCATTTTCTTTCATTCTGTCTCTCTCATTCTCTCTTTTTTCTTTCTCATTCTCTCTCACCCTCTCATCCTGTCTCATTCTCTCTCTCTCTTTCATTCTCTCTCTCATCTTCTCATCCTCTCTCACACTCATTTTCTTTCTCTCTCATTCTCATTCCGCCCTCTCTCTCATCCTCTCTTTCATTCTCTCTCTCTCTTTCTCTCTCGTTTTTCTTTCTCCTTCTCTCTCTCATCCTGTCTCATTCTCTCTGTCATCCTCCCTCTCTCTCATTCGTTCTCATTCTCTCTCACTTCTCTCATTCTCTCTCTCTCACACTCATATTCTTTCTCTCTCTCATTCTCATACCCCCCTCTCATTCTTTCTGTCTCATTCTCTCTCATTTTTCTTTCTCATTTTCTCTTTCATCCTCTCATCCCCCCCTCTCTCATTCTTTCTCTCATTCTTTCTCTCATCCTCTCTTTCTCTCTTCTCTCATTCCCTCTCTTTCTCATTCTCTCTCACTTCTCTCATTCTCTCTCTCCCCTTCTCATTTTCTCTCTTTCTGTCTCTCTCCTTCTCCCTCTTTCCCAGCCCCAGCCTAAAAGAGCATGAACGCTTGCAATCCCCCCAGCCACCCACCCACCCACTCCCGCAAATGGCGCATGCCCTGCCTGGAAACGACACTCACTCGAGCGAGAATTCATGCCAAGCGCCCAGCCCGGCTGCTGCCTTCCTTCCTGCCTGCGCTGAAAGGCCGGGAGCGTCCCTTTCAAAGGCCGCTTTTGCCAGCCGGCTGCCTTCAGCTCAGGTCAGCCCGCCTGCCTCCCGCCGGGCCTCCTTAGCCGCCCCGGGGAACCAACCTTGTCATCTCTCTGATCCCTTCCAACCGTTTGACAAAATTGCTCCGAAATCCTGCAGTCGCTTTTGCTACGCCAGGACACGGGATCTTAACGGCCCGGCTTTCCTCAGCTGCTTTGACGGACGCGCACCCAGCCGAGAAGAAGCCGCCGAGCGCTGAGCTGCAAAGCGCAGGCTGGAAACTCACCTGGCTGAGCCAGTTCGGTTCGTCTCCTGGGGAGGGGGAGAAGCTGAGGCCCGAGGGCAGGGGGTCTTCAAACTTGGCCCTTTTATGACTTGCGGACTTCAACTCCCAGAATTCCTCAGCCAGCGATGCTGGCTGAGGAATTCTGGGAGTTGAAGTCCGCAAGTCATAAAAGGGCCAAGTTTGAAGAACCCCCTGCCCTGGGGAGAGGGGCAAACGGAGAGAGCCGAAGGCCTGGGTTCAGATTTTGCTTCTGGGGTAGGGCCAAGGGAAGGCCCAAAAAAGGCAAGATGGTGTTAGAAAAGAAGTAAGTCTTCATCCTGGTTCATCCAAGCCGGGAATAAATAAGCAAACATGGCGACTGCTTTGGGAAGAAGGTTACAGTTTATTGCAGAAGAAAGATGGTCCTTGCAAGAAAGAGCACATGGGTAGAAGGGCTTTTATACCCCCTCCAGCCCTGCTTGGAATAGTTTCCTGTTCCTGAGGCATTTCTGAGTGCTTTTCTAGGATATTTCTGAGTGCTTTTCTAGGCCTTGATATCTGTGGTTTAATTCCATTATCATATCCTGCTTCCCAGGTGATGGGGCTAATGACTCCTAGAGTTTGGGTGGGGCATGCAGATTTTCTCTTTGTCTTCTTGATTGCTCTGGCTTCAACTTTCTGATGGTTTTACATCTGCATTTGTATAAGACTAGCTACTGCTTTGGGCAAAGAGATGAGGCCAGGTTTGGTTTCTGCTTTAAAAAAAAATGCTTTTAAAAATCCTTTTGGTGAACAATATCTTTCTTTCTACCTTTTTAATATTTCCTTCTCTGGGTTAACTTCCCACAATGGTAATACGTTTAGTGACCGTTCGTTTAGTGACCATTGGAAGTAGCTTTTCACACAAGGACCATTGCAGCACCCTGTGGTCACGTGATCAAAATTCAGATGCTTGGCAACTGACTCATACTTAGGATGGTTGCAGCATCCCGGTGTCATGGTTCTGACAGAGGAAACTCTTCAAAGAACTTCGAGGCATTGTTTACCTTAAAGAATCTTTATTTGAGAAGCGTGATATCTGCACTATCGAAGCCAAAAACTGAATTTCCCTCCCCCGAGCACCTAGTATCAAAGCACAATTCCTTCCTCCAATTAACTGTCATAAATCACGTTCTCCAATTCGTTTGAAATGCAGGCTCTCCCTCCAGTTCTCCAGCCTGCCAATTCTTATCATCTCTTATTTCAATAACCTTGGTTCACATACTAGGTCTAATATTGTTATGTCTAGCTAAAGCAGTGGTTCTCAACCTGTGGGTCGGGACCCCATTTGGGGTCGATCGACCATTTCACGGGGGTCGCCAAGCAAGGCTGTCCGCCATTTTTTTTGTCCGCCATTTTTTTTGTCCGCCATTTTTTTCGCCTTTTCCGGTGGGTGCCTTACCTCCCTTGGGCTGGGCCAGCTGGTGGTCGGCCTGCTCCATCTCTGCCACTTGCCAGCTACGCCTTGGCCGGCGCAGGGGGCGGAACCACGCATGCGCGGTGCTCCCGGGCAGGGAAAGTCCTCGACTTACGACCAGTTGGGTAGTCCTCAACTTACAACCGGTTTAGTCCTCGACTTACAACCGGTTTAGTCCTCAACTTACGACCGGTTGGGGTCGCAGCATTAAAAAGGTTGAGAACCACTGAGCTAAAGTCTCATGCACATTCCTCCCCCCAGCATCATCTAACTCTAACTCTAAAAGGAAAACATAAGAAGAAAATGGTTGCATCTCCAACTGTTGTCAAAGCAAAACATCCAATGTTAGCAACGTTGACACCCGGGCTGAGGTGATCCCCTTTGGCGATCTGCTGACCAGCGAAGTCAATGGGGAAGGGGCTCTGTTATGAATTTATGATACACACGTACAAACTATTCGTCGGAGGTACTCCCAGCTTAACAACGGTTCACTTACCGTTGCCTGTTCAAAGTTACAACATCGCTTAAAAAAGGGGACTGTTTAAGACATTGAAGACCGTTGTGGCCTCCCCCAGGGTCACGTGATCAAAATTCAGACGCTGGGCAACTGGCTCACATTTATGACGGTTGCAGTGTACCGGATTCACGTGATCCCTTTTTACGACCTTCTGACCAGTAAAGTCAATGGAGAAGCCAGATTCACTTAACAACGGTGTTACTAACTTAACAGTTGCAGTGATTCGCTTAACGACTGTGGCAAGGAAGGTCGTAAAATGGGGCAAAACTCACTTAGCGGTGGAAATTTTGGGCTGAGTTGTGATCCTAGTGTGGGAAGTCGCCCCCCCAGAGAAGGAAATATTAAAAAGGCAGAAAAATATATTTCCTCAAAGGATCTTAAAGCGGCAGAAAAGCATGCCCAGTTTTCTTAATAGCTCCAAGTCTCCCTCCCCCAAGCAGAAACCAGCTCTGTAGAAATGCAGATGTAAACCATTCAGGAAGGTTGAAGCTAGAAGATTAAGAAGACAAAGATACCTAAAATCTACATACCTCACCCAAACTCTAAGACAGGACATAATAGGATTAATCCACAGATGCCAAAGGGCACATCCAGACTCAAGTCAAAGTATATGCCACAGGAACAACTCCAAGCAAAAGGCTCCAGAGGGTATAAAAACCCACTCCCTACATGTGCTCTCTCTCTTTTCTTCCAGAACCATCTTTCTTTCTGGCTCTCCTCTTCAATAAATTGCAACCTTCTTCCTAAAGCAGTCACCATGTTGTTTATTCCCGGCTTGGACTGAACCACGACGAAGACTTTTCCTTCAACAGTAGGTTGAAGAGTACCTGTTGGCTGGCAATGTAGCTTTAACACACCAGGAAAAAAAGGGAGGGTAGCTGATCCCCACTAACATGACTAAATTCAGAGTGGCTTGATAGATAAATGCATTTAGATACTCAGCGTTATGTCAAGTTTTTCCTGTCCTGCTAAATGAGAATGTTGGTGAGCTCCTTATCGAAAGCCTGAATTGCCACTCAACCCTGTTCCGATTCATAATTCATTATCCATCCCACTTCTTCATCTCTTCAATATGCATGCTGCCGCTTGCCAACATTATTTTTACTCCTTTATTTGAGTCGGTCTTTTCATCTCTACCCCGTGCTTTTCAGCTAAACTAGCTGCCAAAAGGGCTTATAAAATAAAATAAAAACGCGCTGGTATGAAAAATTAAACCACAACTCAGATGGCAATTAAAATACATCCGTCCTCCTCCATTTGTAGCTTGTAAGATCTCTCAAGCAGGAATAGTCATTTTTTGGGGGGGGGGAGCAAGGCAGCTTTTGGGAAGAGGGGTGTTAGGCTTCTGAAAGGGGTTCTGTGCATTGATAGCAAGGGCAGTGAGTCACAGCAGTGGGTCAGCGATTTTATAGGGCACCCTGTGTGGTACAGGATCAACTACATTCAGTGTGAATCAACTTTGGCAACTTGAAGAGATATTGACTGTTACATCAGCTGCCAACTCATATCATCCTGATCGCTAGCTGGAATCTATTTTTTTCCATCTTTGGAAACACTTGGGGATTGCACCATTACTTTCTTCCATTGAATTTCTCATCCTTCCTGGATAGTTGAAGATTTGAGTCTGATCTGCCTTCCTGTGGAACTGATCCAAAGCTATCCTGAGGGTTTCTTGGTGCTCTGTTTTCTTGCAAGACATTTCATGACCCAACTTGGTTATAGCATCAGTGCTAGAAGGGAGTGGGGTTTGTGGGGAGGAGGAGGAGGACTGTGGGGTCCTTGGTGCTCTCTGAGCTTGGTTGTTTCCTTGCAGACATTTCATGACCCAACTAGGTAATATCATCAGTTCTAGAAGGGAGTGGGGTTTGTGGAGAGGAGGAGGAGGAGGAGGAGGAGGAGGAGGAGGAGGAGGAGGATGGCGACTGTGGGGTCCTTGGTGCTCTCTGAGCTTGGTCGTTTCCTTGCAGACATTTCATGACCCAACTAGGTAACATCATCAGTGCTAGAAGGGAGAGGGGTTTGTGGAGAGGAGGAGGAGGAGGAGGGCTGTGGGGTCCTTGGTGCTCTCTGATTTTGGTTGTTTTCTTGCAGACATTTCATGACCCAACTACGTAACATCATCAATGCACCAAACTAATGGTCCAACCAAGCTCAGAGAACACCAAGGACCTATTTCAGCACAGTGGAAACTTTGAACAGTCACTAAATGAATGGTCCCAAGCTGAGGACGACCTGTATTAAAAAAAATTAAAAGGAAACAATACGTGGAAATCCGAAATGAACATTTTCCAGAAATGCTGAATGGAGGATTATATAAAAGTTGCTTCAACAGACCTTCCAAATCATGCCAACTTAAAGCAGAAACAGAAGGATTAATTACTGTTGTTTCTGGCTGCATAATTGTTATCTCGCAAACAGATTTGACAAGGGCAGCAGGTAGAGATACCCGAAAGGAAAATTAAACAATAAAAGAGAAAAAACGGAGCGTGCAGCTGTTCTGTCAGATCCAGCAGGAAGTTTCCGTTTTGTTATATACTAACCAGATTTAAAACCACAGAATTAGTCGAGAAATATTTTCCAATGATAAATATAGTCCTGACCCAATTCTGGAGAGTGATAATTACATCTTGTGTTGAGATAAACTTATTATAAGAGATAAAACAATGGATTTACAATAGAATAGACATAATTTTGGGGGAACAAAGAAGCTTTGCTGCAGCGAGCAGAATAGATGTGCCAATATCTCCCTCTCCATCTTTGCTTCAGAAAAGAGAATTAATAAAAAGGCAATTACCCATCTTGGCTGAATAAAAATACAATTACCAACCTGAGCTTAATCTTGGACTTTGCGGGAAAACTCAGGAAAATTCTTCTCTCTGGCCCGTTAGACTGAGACCAGCGAAAAGAGGAAGAAGGGCCCACGTCCACATTGGCACTTCCTGTTAAATGTGGAGAAAAATAGGACATATAAATGAAAAAAGATCCCGAATATTCATTATTTCTCCAAATGGCAAAGGCTTTTGAGTAGGGATGTCCAACCTTGGCAACTTTAAAGACCTGTGGACTTCAACTCCCAGAATCCCCCTGCTTTAGCGGTTCAAGAGTTACCCATTGTAAGTAAAATTGGCCTTGGAAATGACCGTATTATAATTGTTTTTCCTGAATCCTTCCTCTTCTTGCTGAGTTTACACCTTCCAGTTGAAGTGGAATACTTTGTCCCCAGTTTGCCATGAGAAACAAAAAGGCTGGTTCTGATGGTCACTGCAAATAGACAGAGGGACTCCCCACAATATTGTGAAGGAGGCTGCTCCATGGGTGAGGAATTCATCACCGCCTGACACCACTCTGCTGACATCAGATCTGTTAAGGGAGTCATCAAAGACTTCACGGATCTCAGCAAGGTCTCTTCTAGCCAAACAGGTGAATGGCAGGTTGTCCTCCACAGGATGGTGGCCAGTAGTAAAGCAGCAGTAGCCCTCTCCCTCGTCTCTCTGTTAGAAGGTGGTTCTCCTTCTCCCCCTTCTCCATCTCCATCTCCTTCAATTTGCCTTTCCGTTCTCTTTCCTCTCTCCCCTCCCTTTTTCTTCCTCTCTCCCCTTCCTTCTCTTTCTCCTTCCTCTTCTCCTTCTCCTTCCCTTTCCCTTCTCCTTTCCCCTGCTCCTTCTCCTTCTTCTCCTTCTCCTTCAATTTGCCTTTTTGTTCTCTTTCCTCTCTTCCCTTCCTTCTTCTTCCTCTCTCCCCTTCCTTCTCTTCCTCTTCTCCTTCCCTTTCCCTTCTCCTTTCTCCTGCTCCTTCTCCTTCTTCTCCTTCTCCTTCAGTTTGCCTTTTCATTCTCCTTCCTTTCTTCCCTTCCTTCTTCTTCCTCTCTCCCCTTCCTTCTCTTCCTCTTCTCCTTCTCCTTCTCCTTCCCTTTCCCTTTTTCTTTTCCCTGCTCCTTCTCCTTCTCCTTCAATTTGCCTTTTTGTTCCCCTCCTCTCTTCCCTTCCTTCTTCTTCCTCTCTCCCCTTCCTTCTCTTTCTCCTTCCTCTTCTCCTCCTTCCCTTCTCCTTCTCTTTCCCCTTCTCCTTCTCTGTCTCCTGCTCCTGCTCCTTCCTCTCTCCCCTTCCTTCTCTTTCTCCTTCCTCTTCTCCTTCTCCTTCCCTTTCCCTTCTCCTTTCCCTTCTCCTTTTCCTTCAATTTGCCTTTTTGTTCTCTCTTCCCTTCCTTCTTCTTCCTCTCTCCCCTTCCTTTTCTTCCTCTTCTCCTTCTCCTTCCTTTTCCCTTCTCCTTTTCCTGCTCCTTCTCCTTCTTCTCCTTCTCCTTCAGTTTGCCTTTCCATTCTCCTTCCTCTCTTCCCTTCCTTCTTCTTCCTCTCTTCCCTTCCTTCTCTTTCTCCTTCCTCTTCTCCTCCTTCCCTTCTCCTTCTCCTTCCTCTTCTCCTTCTTCTTCTGCTCCTGCTCCTTTTCCTTCCCCCTCTCCTTCTTCCCTTTCTCCTTCTTCTCCTTCCTCTCTTCTCTTTCCTTCTCCTTCTCCTTCTCCTTCCCTTCTCCTTCTCCCCTTCCCCTTCTCCACTTCTCCTCCTCCTCCTCCTTCTTATCCTCCTTATTCTCCTCCTGCTCCTCCTTCCCCTTCTCCTTCCCTTCCCCTTCCCTTCTCCTCCCTCTCCTCCTTTCCCTCCCCCTCCTCCTCTCCTTTCCCCTTCCTCTTTCCTTTCCCTTTCCCCTTATCCTCTCCCTCTCAGTCTTCTCCTCCGTCTCCTCTTCCCCCCTTCTAACCACCCCAGAGTCTATTTAGAAGAAAAGACTATTAAACAGGTGCTGGGAAGGACAAACACTGTCAGATACTTCTGCTTCCTGCAATACTTTGGCTGGGCAGCGTTGGCAAGCTCAATTGTTTGGCTCTTTGGAGGTTTTCTAATTCTAATTTTCTTATTGTTTCTCTTGTTGTGTTGTTTTTAACACGGGAGGCTTTCAAGAAGAGATTGGACAGTCATTTGTCCAGAATGATATAGGGCAGGGCTTTTCAACCTTTTCACCCATTGTACCACTTTTAGGATATGGCAACATCCGAGTACCACCAGTCGCCTAGCAAGGTGTCAAAAACTTGATGACCCCCCACCCCAAAAAAAGGAAAAAAGTGATAAAGTACAGGTAGTCCTCGACTTACAACAGTTCGCTTAGTGACTGTTTGAAGTTACAATGGCACTGAAAAAAGTGCCCCCCAAGCCACAGCTGAGTAAGACACCTGTGTGCCCGCTTGGCCGCGCTCTTCCTCCTGTCCGAGGTTTTCATTGTTGTGAGCATTTCTGTTGAGGATTGGCAGCGGGGGTGGGATGGGGGGGTGTTAGGTTTTTATTCCCCCCGTCTGCTGGGTGGTTGCAGCAGGTTTTGGTCACTTCACATGACCCTGGGACACTGTGACCGTCATAAATATGAATCAGTTGCCAAGCATCTGAATGTAAATCACAAGACCCTGGAAATGCTGCAACATTCCAGCTGATCGGCACTTCTTCAGGACTCAGCTGATGCACCAGGATCAGCGCTGAGCTCCAGCTGGAGCCTGGCGCTGATCCTGGCACTTCCGCTGAGCCCTGACAGCCCTGCAGCTCCAGCCATCTCTCGCTCAGGCTTGTGCGGTGCTGTCACCGGTTCAGCTCATTCCCCTCCCCTACTACCACTTTTCTAGGATGGTCGCGTACCACCTGCCAGGTGCCAATGTACCACAGGTGGTACCCGTACCACTGGTTGAAAAGCCCTGATATAGGGTTTCCTACTTGAGCAGGGGGTGGGACTAGAAGACCTCCAAGGTCCCTTCCAACTCTGTCACTCAGTTATTGCATTAACGCCCCTGTTTTGCTTGCAGCTCTGGCAGGCTAACATTTGACTCCGTTTGAGTCCAATTGCTACAGAAGAATCTGCAAGAGAGGTCAATAAGCTAAGATGGCAGCTGGAACCATACAATTTAAACCTGCCCCATCTGTTGTTGTTGTTTTTTTTTTTCATAGGCTACCCATTGCATATGGGTTTTGATCTTGCAGTTGGGACTGCCATCTTGATTTTGTGCCCCCCCTCGTTGTGGACTCCCATCCAGTTTCCTGATTCCATGGAAGTCTCAAATGAAAGGAAGGAAAGGGATTGCATTGCAGAGATTAAGCAAGCTCTTTTATTTTATTTGCTCTTCTGGTTATATAGAAATTAC
>NW_015395139.1:0-10772 GCF_001527695.2 Protobothrops mucrosquamatus | reverse complement strand
TGCCGTTGTAACTTCGAACAATCACTAAATGAACTTTTGTAAGTCGAGGACTACCTGTACAGTGTTACACCTTTCATACCTGGTATCGGGGGTCCTTGGGATGGACTGCAACTGCTGTGTCTCCCAGCATCGTCTCAATACGGGTGGTAGCCACCACCACTTCCTCATCTATCAGAAAAAATGGACAAGGTTGACGGATGACCAGCGACAACCAAGGGTCAAGCTCCAGATCCTAAACTGTTCAACCATCTGCCAAGAACGTCATACTAAACCTGAGTCCTCCATCTTGTAAGCGAAGGAGACCAGCACTCCAAACTCAACCTTCTCTTTGTAGCCCGGGACAGGCAAGAGGGTCCGGCCTGTTAATTCCTTCTTGTCCACCTGGGAGGAAGGAGACAGGAAGCTGCATCGGATCAGGGTCCCTTAGCCAAACGCTGGTACAGGAAATAGGTCACTCTATCCTAATCACCTCTATGTCAGAAATGGCCGAGTTGAGAGTGCAGGACCAATTGACCAGACGTTTGCTTCGATAGATGATCCCTTTCTCGTGCAATTGGATAAAGGCTTCTTGGACGGCATAGGAGAGTTTCTGTTGGCGATACAAGAACACATAAAAATGCCATTCTCTTCCTGTGGTCCGCATGACAAAAGGGGTTGCTTTTGCGTTGTGTTGAAAAATGGCTACCATAGCTGGGTTTCCCTTCCACCCTACGACGGCAATTATTCTTCTCCATTCTCTGAATTGTGGGGTGGCAATGCACCATTCACGGGCCGTTTAGAACAGAGGTCCCCAACCCCTGGTCCGTGGACCAGCATCGGGCTGCGGCATGCCAGAAACCAGGCCGCGCAAACAAGTGAAGCCCCATCCGTGGGACGCAGGAGGCACACGAAACCACGCCCACCCCCTCTGGTCCACGGAAACACCTCTCCATGGAACCGGTCCCTGGTGCCCAAAAGGTTGGGGAGGGGGGCGCTGGTATAGAAGTTCCAGTGACTTCCAAAGCACAAACATGGCATTGTTGAAAATTGACAGCAAAGGCCAATTTCCAATTTTTATTTGTTTGGTGTGTTATTTGAGAGTGGGAATGGCCAAGCAACTCCTCCATGTGACAAAACGCTCCTATTGTTCCCCTTATAACAATTCCCAAATTCAGCAAAAAGCAGATGAAAACTTTTAGCAGATCTTCTTCTCTTCCTTCTTCTCCTCCATCCTTAATCCTTTCCTGGCCCAGGAAAAAAAAATCTGTCCAAGACAAACTGTAATTGGGATCAGAATTTCTGCTGCTAAGTGAGGAAATTATTAAATGAGTCACAGCCAATGTTATGACCTTTTTTGGGGGGAGGCACACATGTTAAGTGACTCACTGCAATTGTTAAGCGAATCATTAAGCAAATACGGTTTCCCCCTCCATTTTCCTTTTTGGAAGTCAGCTGGGAAAGTCGCAAATGGGGATCACGTGATTCCAGGACACTTGCAAACATTGTAAACATACACTGACCAAATTCTGATCACATGACTGTGGGAATGATGCAATGGTCATTAAGTGCAAGGACCACTCATAAGTTACTTTTTTTTCAATGCTGTTGCTAACTTTGAATGCTGTTACACTGAGGGCTATCTGTAATCTAAATTGTAATCTAAATCTGTAATCTCCTATTCAGGGAGCACTGAGAATTACACAAGTAAGAATATATGATGGAAGCAATAATGTTAATAGAAGTTCTAAGAGTTACCAAGAAAGATGATTAGGGGACTGGAAGCTAAAACATATGAGGAACGGTTGCTGGAATTGGGTATGTCTAGTCTAATGAAGAGAAGGACGAGGGGGGAGATGATAGCAATGTTCCAATATCTCAGGGGCTGCCACAAAGAAGAGGGAGTCAAGCTATTCTCCAAAGCGCCTGAAGGCAGGACAAGAAGCAACGGATGGAAACTAATCAAGGAGAGAAGCAACCTAGAACTAAGGAGAAACTTCCTGACAGTTAGAACAATTAACCAGTGGAACAACCTGCCTCCAGAAGCGGTGAATGCTCCAACACTGGAAGTCTTTAAAAAGAGACTGGACAGCCATTTGTCCGAAATGGTGTAGGGTTCCTGCCTGGGCAGGGGGTTGGACTCGATGACCTCCAAGGTCCCTTCCAACTTTATTATTATTATCATCATCATCATCATCATCATCATCATCATCATCATCATCATCATCATCATCATCATCATCATCATCATCATCATCATTATTATTATTATTATTATTATTATTATCCCTTTTCCCTTTGATCAAAATCTTACAGGGTCCATAGTGAAACAAGCTCTGTCCCAGTCCATGGAGGAACCCAGTTTCTTCAGCTGATGGTAGATCCGATCCCCTTTCCTGCAATGGAGAAAGAAGGAAGTGTACTGACTGAGAAGTACCGCTGAAAAGGCACAAGACCGATATTATAACTTCCTGAATAAGTAACTGCATGCCCGAATTGCACGATACAAAATGGGAGGGGGAAAGAGGGACACCCAAGAAGCTTTTTTTCTCCAGTTGCCTCTCCTTGATTGTAGGTATGGGTGGCTCCTAGTGGACAACCCCATGCAGATCCTTGTCACTTCTGTGAGTGTCTTTTTCAGGTAATATGCATCTATTCTACATGGTCTAGCAGGGACATGATGTATTGGTTGCCAACCCATGAGATGCTGAGGGTCAGGAGCCAGAGAACGGTAGTCTACCTAACAGTGCCCTCACTCTGGGAGCAGGAAGTCAGGTGGATCTCTACCATTTGGTCCTGGGACCAAGAAACTGGTGAAGATAGTCTTCTCCATCAGACTAAGGACAGGAAGATTATTGGGACAGCAGTAGATTCTACTTTAATGCTGAGTTGTTTCTAGAGATGTTTTGAACACCATACCCTGAAAGCTATTTGAGTATTGCAGGATTAGGTAAAATACAAATAATGGTAATACATAAATCGTTATCAAGTAGCACAGGGGCAAGCATTTCTCCAGATCCAATTTTATTTTATTTCTCTATCAATCTCATCTCCCTCCCTCCCTCTCTCTCCTTCCTCCTTTTCTTTTTTTTCTTTTTTTCTTTTCTTTTCTCATCAGCTATCAAATGTGTGTGCTGCCCATCTTTCCAAAGATGCTTGAAAAAAGAGACGCAGGAAAAAGACTCACTCATTTTTCCATTTCCAGACTTCCTCGATGAACGGCTCACGGCCGAGGTCATGCCGTGTTTTCCCTTGCTCCTTCCAAAGCCTTTTCTCCACCACCACCTGGGTGGCAATGCCCGCGTGGTCGCAGCCAGGATTCCACAAGGTGGTCTCCCCCCTCATTCTGTGCCTGCAAGACAAGCATAGGAGCAGGAAACTCGCTAGACCGAGGGTCTTGGACACGGCACCCTTATCGGCAGCCCCATGGAATCAAATCATACAGATAGATAGATAGATAGATAGATAGATAGATAGATAGATAGATAGATAGATAGATAGATAGATAGATAGATAGATAGACAGATAGACAGACAGACAGACAGACAACCTTTGTCATTTTTTTTACTGTGGGCACAATGGCACACATTAAAAATGAAATGTAGTTGCTTGTTCTCAAAGTGTACACATACACAACACACATTTAAACATACTATATACAACATATCTAGAGACCTACAGCCTTACATATAAGTAACATATAAATATTAATCACTGTCCATCTTGAATACATAACGGAAGGAGGAAGCTTTAGAGTTCACAAGGTTAATACTGTATGGCACAAAACTGTGACCGAATCTGGATGTTCTGCTTCGGATACCACGGAGCCTCCTCCCAGAAGGTAACAAGGAAAACAGGTCGTGAAGAGGATGTGTAACGTCCCAGACAATCCTGCGGGCCCTGCTCAAGCATTGCTTATTTGCTACGTCCTGGATGGAAGGGAGGGAATTGCCAATGATCTATCTCTTCAGTCATCCTCACCACTCTCTGCACCATCTTCCTGTCTGAAGCAGTGGCCAAATAATGGCCAAATAATTCCAGAGAAAATAAGAGGATTTAGAAATGGGTTCCCAGACTGATAAAGATTCAGGACAGCATTATGTTGAGTTGAGGCTGGAGAGTTTTTATCTTGTACTGTGCTAAAAAGAGTTGGACGTCAATGCCTTTTTTTTCTCTTGTACCTCACATCTTCTTTTCCCCTCTCCTTTTCCTTCCTTTAATTTCCTATTTCTATTTTTCTTTGTATTTTATATATTAAATAAATACTAATAATACAGCATTATGTACAGGTAGTCCTCAACTTATGAGCCCAACTGGGACCAACATTTTGGTTGTAAGTCGTGATGGTTCTAAGTCGAGACACGTGACCAGACACAATTTTATGACTGTTTTTACAGTAGTTGTTAGCTAATCACATGATTGTAAGTCCAAATCCATTCTCGAAAATGGTGATATATATATATATTTTGCAAACTGGCAAAAAACATTGGAAGCTGGCAAAAAATGTCACAAACCAGTCAAGTGACCACAGGACGCTGCCACCTGTCATAAATATGAGCCATTTGCCAAGCGCCTGAAATGTGATCATGTGGCTGCAGAATGGGGAATAATTTTACGATGGCTGGAAATGCTGTGACTGGATGTAAAATGCCCTTTCTGAGGCTGTTGCAACTCCAACTGGTCGTTAAATGACCGGTCGTTAAGTTGAGGACTACCTGTAAACAGCTTGCTTCAAACTCCTCCATGTTTAAAGCAAAGACCCCCTTCCTCACCAGATCATAAGGAATTGTTAGAATCAGAAATTATTCATCATCAATGTACATTGTATAAGATCAGGGGTCTTCAAACTTGGCAACTTTAATGACTTGTGGACTTCAACTTCCAGAATTCCCCAAGTCAGCATGGCTGGGTGAGGAATTCTGAGAGTTAAAGTTCACAAGTCTTAAAGTTGCCAAGGTTGAACAAGAGTAAATAGAAAACAGTACTGCTACTATACTTCTTGTAACCCCCTCTATTCATCCTGATTGATTTCACCAAAGAGAACCCTACAAGAACTGTGCTTGAAAAAGATATATTTAGTCTAAGGAGCTCCTGAAAATCTAGTAGAAGATGGAGAAGGCCCAAGATTAACCCAGAGGACTGGCTGCGCCCAGAAAGGCAGAGAGATCTCACCATCTTGTCAGAGAGTCCTGGATGGAGTTGGTGAGGGCATGGCCAAGATGTAGCGAACCGGTAACATTGGGTGGAGGAATACACATCATGAAGATGCCTTTGGGGTTTGGCTCGGAGATGCTGTGACACTGGGAAAGAAAAGAAAAGATCATTTAGAGGCGAGATTTGGCTTTGCAGTCATTGATTGCAAAGAGAGAATTATCTTGCCAAGAGGAAAGTCACCCCATGGGATCAGGGGCAGGCATTAACAGAAACACGGAAAAGGACAACAGAAAAGGACCTAGTGGTCTATCGAGTCTGCCCTTGGGAGTTTTTATTATATTTTTAAATTTTTGCTGGATGATGGGCATGCATTTATCCCAAGCATGTTTACACTAGCACAGGGGTAGGCAACCGTGGCTCTTTTATGACTCGTGGACTTCAACTCCCAGAATTCCTGAGCCAGCATGGCTCAGCTTGGAAACCTTTCTCTTTCTCCTCAGCATGGCTGGCTCAGGAATTCTGGGAGTTGAAGTCCACGAGTCATAAAAGAGCCAAGATTGCCTACCCCTGCACTAGAACATTAAAAATGGGCAGAATCACAAGAGATATGCTGAACACTTGCAAGATTTTACTATGTGATGGGACAAGAGGGATCTTCTAGACCAGGGTTTACCGAACTGTGAGGAGAACCTCCCTTAGGAAAGTAAGACAAAGTCCAGGGGAAGTGTGAAGTACTTTTAGTTGTATATTATTATAATAACTCTGTCAGACCCAGAACCAAGAATAACAAGTGGTGATTCTTCCAAGGCGAGTCCTTTACTGTTTTCCCACCAACAGACCAAAACTTGCCAAACTAAAGATTCTACTACCTGACTACATGTACTGAATAATGTTAGGTTGCAGTAGGTGTAAGAACTGCTACGTGGTGGAACAGAGCTTTAGTACAGTGGTGGAATCCCCCACAAACACTAGAAGTGCTAACATGAGGGCCGGATAACTAGCTGTCAGGAATGGTTTAGGAGATCCCTATAATGATCAGGACTTTAGATTAGATGGCCTCAAAAGAACCCTCTGACTCATATATTTTGTGATGCTCAGATATTTCTAAGATCCCCATTTGGGCAATTGCTGTCGGGTGCAAAGAATCAGGGCATTACATTAAGTTGCAATTCAGAAGATTTATTACTCAAACCTATACACAATCTGGTCAACTAAAGTTCAACACTGATTTGGCATCAGGTAAGAATTCAAGAGGGGTTGGGCTTAGACCTTTTGTGGGAACGTAAGGACTCTAGGCTAATGACTTGTTTAACTCTGCCCCCCAGCTCTGCCTGCTCTTCTACAATTTCAACTGAAATTTAACATAAGAATACTGCCTACATGCAAAGCATTATGTTCTGGCTGGTGCTCATGGGAAGCCCTAATGAACCTTAGCTCATCTCTGTAATAAATGTCCAAGCCATGTGGGCAAAGTAATTCATGAAGAGATCTCAGGTTACAGCAATTCCAGCCCATACTTACGCCATACTCTGGTTTAAAGAAACCTTGGCTCTCCCACCATGAGTACCAAGCTGCTTCGACATATTGTGGGCTGTAAGAGTCAGGCATTGGACCCGTCACATCTAGAAAGCAAAAAACATTCTGAGCTCAAGACAGATAAGGTTTATGCTCCCATCGTTCATTGTGAGGCACCATGAAGTATAATCCAAAACATTTGGGGAACATCAGGGTCAAAAGAAGAGAAGGGGAAAGGATCTCATGCAGAAGACAGCAAAGGATTTTGCCACAGGTTTGGAGAATGGCTGTCATCTACTACAAGCCTCATCACCCTTTTGGTCCAATAACCATGGTTATAAAGCATTCTGAATCTGAAATGTTTGAAACCAGCTACAGGTAGTCCTTGACTTACAATCTTTCATTTAGTGACAATTCGAAGTTATAATGGCACTGAAAAATATGACTTATCACCATTTCTCACACTTATGACTGTTGCACCATCCTCGTGGTGAGGTGATCGAAATTCAGATGTTTGCCAACTGGCTCATATTTATGATGGTTGCAGTTGTCCCGAGGTCATGTGATCCCCTTTTGCGACCTTCTGACAAGCAAAGCCAGATTCACTTAACAACCGTGTTACTAACTTAACAACTGCAGCGATTCACTTAACAACTGTGGCAAGAAAGGTCGTGAAATGGGGAAAAACTCACTTAACTCTCTCACTTAGCAAAATAAATTTTGGGCTCAATTGTGGTCGTAAGTCGAGGACTACCTACAGTCTGACCTTCTATGAAGTGTTTTGACCATTCTGGAAATAGTCCAACCTTGAAATGCCCCTGATTTGAATTGAAATTAATTATTTCAAACTTATGTTTTGATTTTGGGACACTCCTGAAAGAATTGGAAAAGCAGTGGAATATATACAATAAGGATGGACCAGCTGTTCCAAGTACAAAACTGAGCATTTAAATTTTGTCCACCTCTACAGCAGCCTCCCTGCTCTAGAAGGGCAGAGGATCAATTCGTGAAATAATCATGCAAACCTGGATTTAAACATCAGTTTTTTTTCTCCCCATGTCTCATTTCTCTTTACTTTTTTTTAACACTGTCCCCCCTCAATATAGGTCTACTTTGCAGCTCTGAAATCTAAACAGGCATTGTGCAACACAATGTTGCCATGTGGAATGCTTCTCTTCACTGTTCTAGCCAGTGAATACTTTCCTAGGATATTTTATATTATTTTCACCATTTCTTTTTCCTTTGGCTTAATCCAACGGTCAGTTGACCTTCCATGTCCAGGAAAACACTCTTCTTTTCTCTAAAGAACTGTTGTGTGTCTGAACACCTTAAGGTTTGGCTAGGTGTAGCAATGCAGACTACCATTCTGACGACAGGTAATCCTCCACTTATGACTGTAATGGAACCCGGTATTTCCATCATAAATTGCGACAGTCGTAAGTCGAGGAACCCATGTGATCCACCCAATTTCATGATCTTTTTTTTAAGTGATCATAAAATGAATGTAAACCGTCGTAAAGCGAGTCCATTCATTCTTATGGCCGTTTTTTGCTGGAAACGAGCCAAAAAGGCTGGAAACTGCCCCCTCCCCCCAAAAAACCGTTATAAATCATAATTACGTGATTGTGGAACTGTAAAAGTGAGATGGTTGCCAAGCAACTGACATGCGGTCATGCGACCATGAAGGGAGGGAGTGCTGCCATCGGAACTCTGGAACCA
This sequence comes from Protobothrops mucrosquamatus, assembly GCF_001527695.2. Taxonomy (NCBI): domain Eukaryota; kingdom Metazoa; phylum Chordata; class Lepidosauria; order Squamata; family Viperidae; genus Protobothrops; species Protobothrops mucrosquamatus. The sequence goes on along the minus strand of NW_015395139.1, from coordinate 2,408 downwards.
GGTCATTCAGGTTCCTTTTGGGGAGTCCATCATAACTTGAAATGATCCACTAAGTGAACGGTCCTTAAATGAGGACTACCTATACAACACAATCAACTTTTGGAAGTTGAAAGTCACATGGAAGGGAGAATATTTGTAGCTCAGGGTTGAAATGCTCTCTGAGCTCTGGTGCTCTCTGAGCTTGCTTGTTTTTTTGCAGACATTTCGTTACCCTAACTCAGGGGTAGGCAGCCTTGGCTCTTTTATGACTTGTGGACTTCAACTCCCAGAATTCCTGAGCCAGCCATGCTGAGGGGAAAGGGAGAGGTTTCCAAGCTGAGCCATGCTGGCTCAGGAATTCTGGGAGTTGAAGTCCACCAGTCATAAAAGAGCCAAGGTGCCTACCCCTACCCTAACTAGATCATCAGTGCTAGTAAGGAGTGCAGTTTGCTGTTTGTTTATATTCAGGAAAGACACTAGAACAGTGGTTCTCAACCTTTTTAATGCCGCGACCCCCAACCGGTCGTAAGTCGAGGACTAAACCGGTCGTAAGTCGAGGACTAAACCGGTCGTAAGTCGAGGACTATCCAACTGGTCGTAAGTCGAGGACTTTCCCTGCCCGGGAGCACCGCGCATGCGTGGTTCCGCCCCCTGCGCCGGCCGAGGCGTAGCTGGCAAGCGGCAGAGACGGAGCAGGCCGACCACCAGCTGGCCCAGCTCAAGGGAGGTAAGGCCCCCCCCGGAAAAGGGGGGAAAAATGGCGGACAGCCTTGCTTGGCGACCCCCGTGAAATGGTCGATCGACCCCAAATGGGGTCGCGACCATAGGTTGAGAACCGCTGCACTAGAATATAAACAGAAAGCAAACTGAACTCTTTAGTAACACTGATGATGTTACCTAGTTAGGGTAATGAAACGTCTGCAAGAAAACAAGCAAGCTCAGAAAGTCACATTGTTACCAAGTGGAATTTGTTCAGCTCTAACTATTTTGAGCATATAATTCCAAGAAAGGTTATTTGATTAGTTCAGAGTTGTTTCCCCCAAAGAGTGAAGGGCAAATTCTCCAATCCCTTATCTGCAATAACTTACCTTTTTTCTCCCCTTGTTTGGTAGGGACATCATAGGTGATGATCCCGAGATCCTTCTTGTCTTTCTTCTCAGCTTTTGGCTTCTTCTATAAAGAATCAGGATGTTACATCACATTAAAGCATAGCAATCTGACAAGAAAACGACATGAGACAAAAAAACAACAACCAGGTGGAAAAGAACATCAGTTAAGCTACAATTTCTCTAACAGAATTTGATCCACGAGAATGAGAATTTATTGCAAAATAAATACCCAGACAGAGAGACCGGCAGGCAGCACTGAAAGATCAAACAATATTCTGGTGTGATTTTTTTTCCCCCAGGCACATTATCTTAAGAAAATTATTTATATGATACAATATACACTTCCTTTTCTTAAATATCATTTGGGAAAAATATTCTTCAAATTCCATTATTATTCAGCTGTAGTATTTCTCTAGGGGTGGGAAATACAATCTACAACCTCTAAAATCCTACTAAAATGACCTGAAACAGTTAAATATTAAATAAAGGTAGTCCTTGACTTACAACTGCAGTTGAGCCGAGAATTTCTGTTGTTAAGTGAGACATTTGTTAAGTGAGTTTTGCCCCATTTTACTAACTTTCTTGCCACAGTTGTTAAGTGAATCACTGCAGCTGTTAAGTTAGTAACACGGTTACTAACTAACTTGTGGTCATAAGTCAAGGACTATCTGTATTGTCCCAATCCTTGGGGGAAAAAACAATTCCTTCATCTCTGCTGCAGAAAGTCAAAAAGCACTTCATCTATTCTCCTTCCCATATTATAATACACTATCCAATACTATGTCAGATAAATGGGAATGGCTATTACCATTATATGCTACATGGACAAAGCTGGTTATTGATCTAGCACAGGGATCTTCAAACTTGGCCCTTTTATGACATGTGGACTTCAACTCCCAGAATTCCTCAGCCAGCATGTCTGGCTGAGGAATTCTGGGAGTTGAAGTCCACACGTCATAAAAGGGCCAAGTTTGAAGACTCCTGATCTAGCACAATCGTTCTCTACCTTGGCAGCTTAAAGATGAGTGGACTTCAACTCCCAGAATTCCCCAGCCAATTTTGGGAATTGAAACCCACACTTCAAGCTGACACACACACAAGCTAAAATGGTTGAGTTACTTTTTTTGCGGGTGCAGGCCTATTTAACTCTGTTCTCCTTCTACAACGCCTACCTCTCCCTGTTGCTGCAGACTCTTTTCCTTCTTCTGAAGAAACTTGTCCATTTTTTCTTTCTTTTTGGCCTCCTTCTTCAGCTGTGACTCGCTTTTGGGAGGGGGCTCCTGTATCTGCTTCTTCTCCAGCAACTCAGCTTCAGAGGAA
>NW_015395138.1:5050-15829 GCF_001527695.2 Protobothrops mucrosquamatus | reverse complement strand
AGACTATTGTAGGGGTCTGAGAGCCAACACCTCGTCCATCTTCAGTCACTTCGCCCTCGTTAAAGACTGGATCAGCAAGAGGGGGCGTGTCAAGTTTGACTACTTGGTCTCAAGAGCAGGCATCCAATGAAAACCCACATGTGAATTCTCCATCTCCGTACTGAGAAAAGGCGTTCAGGTAAGACAACGCCCCTTCTAACATAATAACTGATTATATAGTACTAGTCTGCTTTTGACTGTCACTCCAATTCTCATGCTGCAATTCCAATGAAGTTCACTCCAAATGGAATTCTGTCCTTTCCCACTATTCTTATTACGAATAGAAACAGCAACTTTGTGGAAGGATGGTATGTGTATCATTTGGAAAAAAATGTTTAGAAATCCTTTTCATCCATCATACTTTACATGCATTTATATATTTAACACATCTAATTAATCTTTCATCAAAGACATTGCTGTATAAGGATCATGTTGTGATTTATATTTTCTTTATCTTTCTTATGTATTGTAATCTGTAACCTTGCTTAGTTTGGGACGCTACAGAAAAGAACCCAGTGATTACTGCACTTTGTAGTAATTTCAATAAAGTACTGTTTACTTTGTTGCATCTATCCCCAATAGTATTGATCCCTCATTTAAAAAGAGCATTTTTTCCTACGACATATTTTTTTGTCATATTTCCAACAATACTCTGTACAGGTAGACTTTGAACTTACAACAGTTCATTTAGTGACCATTCAAAGTTACAATGGCACTGAAAAAAGTGACTTATGATTGTTTTTCACACTTATGACCATCACAGCATCCCCATGGTCATGTGATCAAAATTCATAAGCTTGGCAAATGACTCATATTTATGACGGTTGCAGTGTCCCGGGATCATGTGATCACCTTTTGTAACCTTCTGATAAGCAAAGTCAATGGGGAAGCTAGATTTGCTTAATAGTTATGTTACTAACTTAACTGCAGTGATTCACTTAACAACTGTGTTAGAAAAGTTCATAAAATGGGGCAAGACTCATTTGCCTCATTTGGCAACAGAAATTTTGGGCTCAATTGTGGACATGTGGAGGATTACCTGTATTATCTTCTAGTTATATAACAGATAGTGAAGATGGCTTATTATAATGTATAGTATACTATAAAGCAGTGATGGCGAACCTTTTAGAGATCGAGTGCCCAAACTGCAACCCAAAACCCACTTATTTATCGCCAGGTGCCAGGTGGGCGTGGCCCACTGGGTGGGCGTGGCTGTGGTCATGGCAGAGTGGTTAGGTGTGGCCAAGGTGAGCGTGGTCACCTCGATGTTGCTCGTGGGGAGGATGCCTGTGGGGGCCGGGCACAGTTGGGGGAGATCCAGGGGGTCTCTGGCAGGTGGGGCGGTGGGCAAGAGGCTTGTCCTGCGGGGTGAGGCGAGGCAAAATGAGATAGGGTGGGAGTGCCATTGTTGCAGGGCAAGGCGAGGCAGGGGCTGGGGCGGCTGCTTCCTGACACCATCGGGCCCCGCACACAGAGGCCAGCAAGCGCATGAGGGCCCCTCAACCGGCGCACTCTGGGGCTCTGCAGTCCTCCACCAGCATTTCAGAGAAGCCGCCTCTGAGCTGGACGGACGGCCAACAGCTGAGGAGGCGATGCAGTGGGTCGTGCCCGGGAAAAGGAGAGTATGCGAGGCCAGGAGGGATGGGACGGGGGAGGGGAAACCAGCCATGCTAGGATGCATCCGACCACGTAGGATCTCGGTGAGTTAGCAGTCAGCTGGTTGAAGAGGGACGGTTGCCATCTCCGGGGCATGGTGCGCGTGCCCACAGAGAGGGCTCTGAGTGCCGCCTCTGGCACGCGTGCCATAGGTTCGCCACCACTGCTATAAAGTAATTATATGAGTTTACAGGATTTATCAGATATGACACTAAAGTTCCAGCCTATTGGTAGAGAAGGAGATCCCTATTGCATAACTGTGATAAACATAGTACAGTAATGTTTTAATAAATAGGATCCTCAAACTTCAACAGTATATTTGCCAAATTATCAGAAATTGTATATTTATCCTAACCCTAACCCTAATTTTGCATCACTTAGTTGCAATTTTAGAATTTTTTTTAATTACCTATTGTAATTAAATTGAACAGTCCAAAAGTTCAAAAGCTTACGTCTTGCACATTCAGATAAGAATATATATCATATAATAATCATTTTTGCTCAGAGCATAAAGACTCTGAAGCAGCAGTTTGAGATAGGAGGTGATATAGTGAAATGGAAAAATAATAGCCCGAAGTCTGGTTTAGCTAAAGAACTCTTTAGCTCCATGTGAAAAAATTTTCTGGCTTTTATATTGTAACATAGAAGGTAAGATATTCCATTCAAAACAAAATTATTTCAGAATAAAGATTAATTTCTAGCAGATGTAGGAAAAAGCCAAACTATAGTATCTACGATTTATTCAATCCAGGGTTTTATTTGAAACGTGTATGGTCATTTTAGTATGGAGACAGAAGAAAAAGGACAAGAAAGGAGTAAAGATAGTTTTACATACTTATATATTATAATGTCCATATACTGAAATTGTCATCTAACTTTTCAGTTTAAAACCCAATAGCACAAACAACTACATTTTTAAAAAACAACTGAATATTTAATGGAAAGTTGAAAGCATCTTGTGGTGTTTTTGCCTTGGGATCAGAATGAAATCAATGGTGTTTAAAACTTAACACAATATGTTTTACATATGACTCTTTAAAAAGTTGATAATGCATTTGGAACACGTAGAATTAAAGAGTGATTGATTGTATCTACTTTGCATATTTACGCCCTTCTGTGCTCATTCTGAGCAGCCATAAAATTGAATGGATTGTATTATGTTAAATAACCTGTAGAAATCATGTTTATGGCATTCTAGGCATATTTTGTGACTCGCTAGCTAAAAGCAGGATTGTCTGTTAAAAGCAATTTTTCTGATTCCAATCAGAAAAAAATGAACTGATTTGTTCTCGTTTTTGTTCAATTCTCCAATTCAGCAAGAAAGTTTTAAAATCAATATGTCCATTTCATTAATTGACATCTGTGCTCAGAGCTGCAGTTGCTAAGCTTAGGCCTGTTTCTCCGATATTGTTTTTCATGAATAGACAGATCTAAACATGGGAAGAAACCACAAATCTTACCCAGCATCATGTTCTAGGACAGTGGTTCTCAACCTGTGGGTCGGGATCCCATTTGGGGTCGATCGACCATTTCATGGGGGTCGCCAAGCAAGGCTGTCCGCCATTTTTTTTGTCCGCCATTTTTTCCCCTTTTCCGGCGGGTGCCTTACCTCCCTTGGGCTGGGCCAGCTGGTGGTCGGCCTGCTCCATCTCTGCCGCTTGCCAGCTACGCCTCGGCCGGCGCAGGGGGCGGAACCACGCATGCGCGGTGCTCCCGGGCAGGGAAGGTCCTCGACTTATGACCGGTTGGGTAGTCCTCGACTTACGACCGTTTTAGTCCTCGACTTATGACCGGTTTAGTCCTCGACTTACCACCGGTTTAGTCCTCGACTTACGACCAGTTGGGGTCGCGGCATTAAAAAGGTTGAGAACCACTGTTCTAGGAAGAGTCATCCAAGAAGAATGAACCTTCAGGGAGGAGGATTATGACCACCATTTTGAGGTTTTCAAATTGCAAAACTTTGCCGTTTTTTTCTTTCTTGGATGGCTCTTTCCAGAAGATGGTGCTGGATGAAGGACTACCAAAGAATCCATACTTACCAAGTTCAGCAAGTGCTCCTAGCAGAAGCCATCAAAAAGGCCAACAAGATTTCTGTCAGTGCAAATTCTTGGTTTTAAACTCCAGGCAAAAAGGATTCAGAAAATTAATGATGTCTCAAGGTGTGCAGTCCTCTTTAGTTAGAAAAAAAAGAAATGTTGCTATTAAATTTGTAGGAGTTTGATCTTCTCTGTTCTTCAAGAGTAGTTGTAATTAAAGTCTCATTTAAGCAAGACGAAACTACTCCTCTTTTTTAAAATAATTGATTATTCGACTAGTTGCTTTTTTTTTTTACCATGCATGCTTATTCCTTTCCGTTTGTTTTTACTACAAACCAAGTGCCCACATACTGAAAATAATCTACAGCTAATGTAGACATCTATGAAGTGCATGTGAAACTGAATACAAGTAATGTTATTTAAAAGTCATTCAGGTATGTCACTGTGAGCCATTGAAGGCTCACTGAAGCTTTAAATAAACTATTAACTGTCTTGGGGACAACATTAAGAATGTGGTAGCGTTAAAGAAAAAAGGTTCATCAGTATCAGTAACATAAGAAGCAAACATAGGCTTCTTGGTTATTTTCCATCTTGAATTGTTGTCTAATGTAAGACGAATACCAGTATAATTTTGTAGCATCTAGCACAGGAGTAGGCAACCTTGGCTCTTTTATGACTCGTGGACTTCAGCTCCCAGAATTCCTGAGCCAGCATGGCTGACTCGGGAATTCTGAGAGTTGAAGTCCACGAGTCATAAAAGAGCCAAGGTTGCCTACCCCTGATCTAGCATTTGAGTCAAAAAGGTTCAAAAATCAATAGAAACTTTCCTGATAAAGACAAGAAAGAGGGTAAAAATACGGAGACTTCTTCATTTCTTCCTTTCCTTTTATACCGTTGAAATACAGGATGAAGCTAAACATTTGACAGTCTGGTCCAGCTTTTCCTCTGTTAAACAGGTAGTTGCATGCTCTGTATTTTTGTTTTGAGAGTTTCTCTGGAAATTCCTTGCCATTAACAGAACCCCAGATTCTCGTAGTGCTTTAGAATAGGAGATTTGAACATTTTATAATTTTGACATGGAGGATTATAGAAATAATTTTTGTTGTTGTACATCTTTTCAGTTACTTTGCAATCAATTTAAATGCCCATACAGGTAGTCCTTGTTTAGCACCCGACTCATTTAGCAATGATTTGCAGTGAGAAGTTCCCTCAAAATATCTTCCATCAGGATTTAATTGTGGTAGGAGAAACAAGGAAATTTGCAGATCATTGCAGTATATCATTCTAGCTAAGTCTCAGTTCAAAATATGTTTTATCTCAAATAGCGCTTGCATAGTAATTGGATTTTTCCTAAGTAAATGATTTTACTTATTTACCATTTCTTGAAATAAATTATTTTTTGCTAGATATTCTCTGGTAGATTAGTTTAACATCCTGTGGCAACTGAATTTAAAATAATTTATTTGAATTTGTAAATTGTATATATTTTTCACTTTACATTATACTTTTTTTAAGTTCATGTGATTCGGTTGGAGATAGAAATGATAAAGAATGTTGATTATGAAAATGGTGCAAACTGATTAGTATGATAATCCTGTGATTTGATTGCAGTTTACAGTTATAAGGGCATACAGCACATAGCCAGCTGCTAACTCCTGTCTGATGTTTTTAATAAGGCACACATGATAACTGAGTTTTAGTTCAGACGATGCTAATTGTGCACCAACTGAATTTTAGAAGACAAGAATATTTAATTGATTTTAGAAATTAACTTCTTCAATTATCACTTTCTTGGGAAATTCATACATGTTTTATCCTCACCTATCTTTCCTGTTTACAGTCTAAAAATACACTGCATGTAGTTTTTATATTTAATAACTGATCACATGAGTACTATTAACAGTCTGTGTTTGATAGGGGCAGATTTGAAGAAAATATTTGAATTTATTATAAAGGTAAGAAATGCATTGGGAGAATAAATACCATTTAGCTTCATGCCAGTGAGAGTTAGAGAATGTAATGGAAAGTGAAAATGACCTTGGAAGTGATGGGGGGGAAAGATGCAGCGTAAAGAACAATCAGATAAAAGGGCGCCCACACCTAAGTAACTGGCAGAGAAAGAAACTTAAAAAGAATTTGCCCTAACTAATCAGGCAGAAAAAAGAGGTAGTGAGAGATTTGTACTTTCACACTAGCAAGATTCTGCTAATGTTGCCTTACAGTGAAGTAGAATTAGATCCTCTTGACATGTTTCCAGTTTAGTTTACTTGGGAGGCTGACAGAGCTAAATTGTATTAAGCCAAATGACACACAGTTAGCTCTGCCTTCCCCCTTTTACATGAATATGTCTGTTTACACATGTATAGGTATATATTTTTTCCTTCACATATTTGCTACAAACACATTATTCTATGCTACAGCCCCCTTTTCGTTCTGCCTTTTTCACTTAAAAGAAATGCTGTTTTATTCCCTAGATTTTAGTGATTTTAGGTCATTTTGCTTTCAAAATCTCTTACCCTTTCTTCTGAGCAAAGAAGATTCCCCCTATTTTGGTGCTCTTCTCCCTGGTACTGTTTGATGCCACTTTGGTTTTTTATAATTAGGAAATAGGCTGAAAACAACTACCAGGTATATTGTCCAATCACCTGAACCATTGATTAATGGGTTGCTTGGATTAGGGTTAGGGTTAGATTAGATTAGGCGTAATAATTTGTCAGATTGTTGTACTGCTGAATTTCAAAGGAACATTGGAATCTTCAATAAATTCACTTGCAGATATGGAGGTGGCTGCATGAGCTGTGAGTTATTTGGAAACTGCAAAGTGTTTGAATAAGACTTTTCACAGCATCCACTGGTGTGAAAAAAGCAGGTCTTGTCAAATCCTCCAACATCTTGCATCTGTAACCTGTATGTCATATGCTGTGCAGTCCCTAAAAGGCCAAAATGCATCCTCACATTTTGCATAGCTGGAGAGAAAGAAGCACTCCTTTGTAGATTGTTAAGAACAGCAGAGAATCAACATATGCCTATAATACTAATTTCCTTGGGTATGAACACATGCTTTGATTCTTAAATCCCATCCCATTACATTTCAAAGCCACACGAAGATTTTCAGAAGATCCTGAAGAAGAAATGAAGAAATAATAGTAACAGTGGAGAAGGATTTGCTGTTCAAGCTTTATACTAGAAGCCAAATGAATGACAAAATCTCACAATATGATTTTACCACAAATCATAGAACAACAAGTTAAAGCGGGTACAGAATATAGCAGATTGTAGGCCTCGTTTTGTACCATTCTTAGATCATGAACTGGATCAGATTGTGGAGCATCCAGGAACTCAAATATGATTTAGATGTCAGTATGTTTGTATGGTCTAGGACAGTGGTGGCGAACCTATGGCACGGGTGCCAGAGGCGGCACTCAGAGCCCTCTCTGTGGGCACGCGTGCCGGCGCCCCAGTCCTAGGACTTCAGCTGGGTTTTATAAAACCTTTTCGCTTTAGGCCTCCACCGCCTTGTGCAAAAAAAAAAAAAAAAGGTTCAATCAGTCAATTTCAACTTCTCATGGGAAAAAAAAAGATCTTGCAAAGTTGGAATTGATTGATTGAACTTTTTAGTCCCACCCAGTCTGCCGTTACCACCGCAGCCATGCCCACCCAATGGGCCACACCCAGCCAATGGGCCACACCCACCCGGCACTCGACGATGTATAAGTGGGTTTTGGATTGCAGTTTGGGCACTCAGTCTCTAAAGGGTTCGCCATCACTGGTCTAGGACCTGGTTGACTTTTGAATTTGGAGCTGTAAGGACATCCATTTTTATAATTAGATCATACGGGGATCTCGGAAGATTTCAGATCTCATATACTCTAAAACCCTTTTTGAGGTCTATATGTTGCTTGATTCCTCATTACAGAAATAAACTTGGAATATTTCTCAGGGCTGCGTCATTTTTGTTCTTGAGCATTGTCTTTAAAAGAACTTTTAAATAGTTTTGAGAAGGCTTTTTTACAGCAAGGATTGGATTAGTTGTCATGCTGGTACCTTCAGGCAGTAGTATTTCATTTTGCTCTGTCACAATTAAGTTCCTGATAGGAATTCCAAATGGTTATTTTTAATAGCACTCCTACCATATTGTCCATATTTTTTAGTTGTCTGGAAGAGATGCTTTTATTTTAGAATGTTTTCCTTAAGCATTGACTTTTCTGTGAAATTTTGGAGTCCTTGGCAGAGGAAAACAAAATGAGAATGCTTGATCAGAATTTTAGAGGACTCTAGACTGCTGATTAATCTCTAATATGGTTATTAGTTTTCCTACTAGCAAACATGATATCGAATTTTTTTGACTTGAATATTTGAACCATAAAGATATTTTAAAGAACACACATCCATTACCAAAATGAATTTTTTTTCCACCCATGCCACATTTTTAAAAACAATTTTTCTGCTGACTGGCTAAACCTTGTGAAGCATATATTGAAAAAAACAAAGCCAACCATCCCTTTCCTGTAATGGTTAGCAGCAGGTTGGGGAAGAAGAGATTATTTTTGTCAAGATCTTGGTGAAGAACAAGGAATAGCTTACAACTCCATTTAAAATGATCCTTACTCGGATAGGGAAAAAGATACTCAATAATGTGAATGCTACATTTGCTATTAACATAGGAATAAAAATGACAAATGCTGGTTTGAAAAATGAAGGAATATGTTTTCAGTTGAAATGGAATATGTAATGAATAGTCAGTCACTCCAGGAAAACTTCCTAAAATGTCTTACAAAAACCTGATAGGCAAATTTATTCCTTTTTGAAAAAAGCAGTATTTGAGATTTACATCTCACAGTGATAGAAATGACAATTATCAAAACGTTGATGTAGGCCAGGGGTAGTCAACCTACGAGTCATAAAAGAGCCAAGGTTGACTACCCCTGATGTAGGCTATTCTTTCTTCACAAAAGACAACTGTTTATAAAATCTTCTGCACTGGAAAAAAACTGGAGGAAACAGAGAAGCATATGTCCTAAATTATAGATATCTTTGGCCTTGTTGTTTCTTCAAGATACGTAACCAAATACTCTCTTTGCACACAAAATTCCTGATGTTTGAATATCAGAATACTCATTGCCAGTTCAAAGTCCTCCTATTTGATTTGTCATTGGCTCTCAGTGTATTCCTGAAGGTGAAGGTGGCCATTGTAGCCCATTCCAGAATACAGTTAAGAGAAGACCATAGCAACATAGAATCTGGTGAGTTCTGCTTTCTCCCGATCATCTGTTGCTGTCCCATCATCTTTTATAGCACCCATCCTCCCAATTATTTTACAGACGTAGCCTAAAAGCTCTTTCTGTTTCTTTTAACTTCCTTTGCAAATCAAAGTTCCTTTTGTGCTTTAAGCTTTCCAATTTTCTTTCTGAAAATATTAGCTTCTTGTTGGTACATCTCCTTAGGGATCACACCAGTCTTCCATTTCCAAAACTTGTTCCTTTTTCTTCTTTGCCCTGTCAAAGGCTCCAGATACATCCATAGTGCTTTCTTAAGCTGCTCCCCATTTTTTTCTTAATGAAATAGTGAGCAATTGCACTTCCTGTATTTTGCTTTTGAGAAGTTCCCAAGCCCCCTACCTAGAGCTTTCTGCTTTAATTAGGACAACTAAGCTGTATGCCATCTATAATAGAAAAGGTACCAGTTTGGGTTGTTTACCAGAATGATCATATGATGCAGTCAGGGTCCGTTCACAATCGCAGTTGAAAGCTCTTGACATATTGGCATGGTTCCTTGATTTTGGGCAGGCTGCCCATTTCCTCCCGCACCAGGGGTGGGACGCAGTGAAGCAATACATTTTCAGACTCGGTCAGAGTTTCAACTGGGAACCTAAGCATCCTAGACCAAATAAAATCCAAAAACGCTAGGGAACTCCTGGAAGCTTGGCATTCATCAAAGACATATAGAAATAAAGTATATTTATACGCCATTCAAAAGTGACAAAAACTTAAGAAGGAAAAGAAAAGAGCACATTCCCTTCAGCAGCCAACACTCTGGGATAAGCCGGGATAAACACCAGACAAACAACCAGGCAGAAAACAATACCTTAATCAAGGAATTACCAAGGAGAAAATCATACCCCTACCAACATAGGCAGGACAAGTTACTGTATATAAACAGGAAGCAAATACCAAACTCATTTGTGCTGATTGATGTTACTTAGTTGGATAATGAAATATCTGCAAGAAACATCCAAGCTCAGAGAACACCAAAGCTCCATAGTATATTTCCTGATGCAACTTTTAAAAGTGTGTGTGCCTGCATGTGACAATTTAAAAAAAAAAAGTATTATAAAGTGTTAAGAGCACTGGAAATACAAAATACAAAGGATTTGAATTTTAAATACTGCAATTTATGAGTACAGGGCAGCAGAACTTACCAAAATAAAAAATAATGTTGTTGCTTTTGTAACATCTTCAGTTATTTAAATCCACTATTCAAAGATCAGAATATGTTTTCATAGTTGAATGCTTTTCGCTTGATGCTTATAGAGCAGACAAATTCCATCTACAGCTTTACAGTTTTCTTTTGTTTGTTTTTAAAAATTCTCTACATTGTAACCACATTCAGCATATGCTCTGTTCATCCATATATTCAGCATAAGGTTTTAAAGTTGTGTTATTTTAAAATGTATTTTATATCAGCAGCTATTCATTTTAGGCACTTCTTGAGCTATTTAATTGCTTGCACACCGATGAGAGAAAAGAAGAGCAGTTAATCCCAAAGGCACTGTCTGTGTGAAGAATTAGATAGCTTTGAGAGAGTAGCAGTGCATGTAAATATTTTGTTCGATTTTTGCTAGTTGGGAACTTAAGGTTGGGGTGCTTGCAGAATTTTAAGTGCCATTGATTAGCAAAGGACTATGAAGGCTTCCCTCATTTCAAACAATGTAGCAATGAGGGGAAAACCAAATGGCCTCTGCTTTTTAATATGAAATCAAGAATGAGAGTTCTAAAGGCAGAATTTAGCCTTGCGCAATATTTTTGAACAGTGTTTATAATTCCCTTTC